>NC_139017.1:180729739-180854739 GCF_964374135.1 Grampus griseus | reverse complement strand
GCCAGCCAGCCAGAAGCAAGAGTCTTCTGCGAGCCAGAGTGATAACCCATTGCCTTGTCATTCTATTCATCAGGACCAAGCCACCAGCAGCCCACACTCCAGGGGAGGGACCGGGAGAGGGTGTGGACACCAGGAGGTGGACCACTGTGGCCATGTCAGAGCCACTGTCCAGGTGAGCTCACAGCTCAGTTTCCTCACCTGCGAGGTGAGGGGATGGTGACACTATCCTGTAGGGTTGTTTAGAGAGGAAGTGTGTTCTTAAAGTACTGAGACCGGAGATCTCTGTATTGGGAGCCCTCAAAAATGGTGTCCTCTTTTCTGGTGACATTGTTCCTGAACCAGGATCGTTTGTCCAAAACACAGCAAGCTAAACACTGAGACACCGAAGTTTGCAGCAGAGAAATGGCTTGTTCACAAGGCAGCCAAGCGAGGAGACGGGAGAACCAGCCTCAGACCAGCCTCCCCACCGCCCCCCGCCAAAGGCTGGGGGCTTGAGATATTTATGAGATAAAGAACAGGGTGGTCCTAGGCATGGGGAAAGGTGATTGGAGGTCGGAAAAAGGTGAGGTAACCAGCGTTCTGTGCAGGTGTATCTGAGTTACATGCTTCCTCATGGGATGTGTGTTCAAAAATGTCAGCACTTAGCATGATCTAAGGTAGGGTTTTGGGCCCTTTGACATCAAAATGTCCTTTGTAGGACATCTGCACGGGCCCAGTTTTTTTTTTTTTTTTTTTTTTTGCGGTACGCGGACCCCTCACTGCTGTGGCCTCTCCCGTTGTGGAGCACAGGCTCCGGACGCGCAGGCTCAGCGGCCATGGCTCACGGGCCCAGCCGCCCCGCGGCATGTGGGATCTTCCCGGACCAGGGCACGAACCCGTGTCCCCTGCACCGGCAGGCGGACTCCCAACCACTGTGCCACCAGGGAAGCCCCAGGCCCAGTTTTATGGTCAGTGGTCCCAACCAGTCTTAGCCAGCCTGAACTCAAACTAGACACAGCTGACTCCAAGCTCCTGGCAAACAACTCAGGCAAACATCTTATAATGTGGGCTACGTGAAGCTTGGAGAGTGTGCAATTTGCAGCAGAATAATTGAGGCAAGTTTGCTCAGTGAAGGCAGGCTACAAGCAAGGGGTTTTTAACAAGCTGTAAGATGAGCTCAAGAATTTCTTAGTCACCAGTTTCTGTTAACACAGTTTCAACATCACATTCTAAGAACCATTTTGCAAAGTTGTGAAGTGAGGGCATTTATATTTGGGACGCTGAGACTTCCCTGTAGGGGCTGTGATGGCTAATTTTATGGGTCCCCAGATTAAACACTGTTTCTGGGCGTGTCTGTGAGGGTATTTCAGATGAGATCAGCATGTGAATTGGTGCACTCAGGAAGGCTCGCCCTCCTCAGTGGGTGGGCAGCAGCTAACCCAGGAGGGTCTGAAGGAAGCACAGGAGGAGGGAGGAGGAACGCACCCACTTTGTCTGCCTCACTGTTGACAGGGGACCTCTCATCTGTTCTGTGCTTGGCTAAAACGGTTCTCAGACCTCCAGACCTGGACCGAATTACGACACCACCTTTCCTGGGTGTCCAGCTTGCAGACAGCAGATCATGGGACTTCTGCCCATCTGTAATCACATGAGCCAATCCCTCATACAGATCTCTCTGTGTCTCTCTCTGTTGCTGTATCTCTATCTATCTCCTGTCTATCTATCTATTATCTATCTATCTATCTATCTATCTATCTATCTATCTATCTATCTATCTATCTCCTACTGGCTCTGTTTCTCTGGAGAACCCTGACTAATACAAGGACCCTTTTTTCCTTCTTCAACCCCTTTGCCTGTGGTTCAGCCAGAACCGTGCTCCCTGGAAGGGCTCTGCCATGAACAACTCCTGATGTGAACCTTTCTCCCTGCGCTGGACTCTCTCTCTCACTGGGGTCTCTTGCTGGGCTTTTTGTGAAAAATGAAGGAGCAGGAGAGGATCCTTCTAGAGACCCCAACCCCAGACCCCAACACCAGGGAGGCGCCGCTCTGCCTGTTTACACTGACACTCTGACCTCAGGGCATGGTGGCCACATGGAGACACTGTGTGTTTGGACTGAACCAAGGATGTGATCCTACAGAGTTTTCAGAGAAAGGTTTAATGGCTCAAACCACTACCCTTAGGAGTGAATCAAGTGGGAGTGTCTAGAAATAACAACTGAGGGCGTGGCCATAACGTCTTGTCAATAAATGCCCCTGGGGAGCGAGCAGTGGGTGTTCAGGGTGGACACCTCTGAGCCCCGGGCTTTGGGAGCCTTTGCACTCACTTTGCCCTCCTGAGTCTGTTGGCCCCCAAGTCTTTCCTTTCTTCCTTGGCATCATTGACAGGTTTTAGGGGGCTTTCAAAAGGTGGGCTCCTGGCTTCACCAGGAGGTGGTCCTGGCCATCTCTGCTCTCCCAGGACATGGCACAGAGGAGGCAGGGAAAACGACTCAAGGAGTGACTCTGTCCGGGTATGAGGAGTGGGAGGGGCACCATGTGGTCCTGCTGGACCTTCTGGTGCCACCTTAGGAACATCACTCTGCCCCTCTGTGCCTTGGTTTCCGCACTATGATGGGAAGGGTGTGACTAGACCTGAGCCTTGGCCAGCTCTGGGACTGTGCTGGGTTGAACTGTGTTCCCCCAACGACACGTTGAAGCCCTAACCCCTGGTATCGTGAATGTGACCTCATTTGGAAATAGAGCTTTGTAGATGGCATCAAATTAATATGAGCTTGTACCAGATCAGGATGGGCCTTAATCCAGTACGTCTGGTGTCCTTACAAGGAGAGAGAAATTTGTCCACAGATGCAGAGGAGAACACCATGTGAAGACACAGGCACACGAGGAAGCAGATCATGTGACGATGGGGGGCAGAGATTGGAATGACGCAGCCACAGCCGGGGAGCACCAAGGATGCTGGAAACCACCAGAAGCTGGAAGAGGCAAGAAAGGATTCTCCCCTGGAGTCTTCAGAGAGCACTGCCGACACCTTGATTTCACACTTCTGGTCTCCAGACTGTGAGAGAGTAGATTTATGTTGTTTTAAGCCCCGCAGTCTATGGGACACTGTTCTGTGATCGTCAGTGGTGGCAGCAGGAGATATGCCCTGGGGGAGAGGGAGAGCTCTGCGTAGCTGGGGTGACAAGGTGGCACAGAGGTGGAGGGGCTCAGGGTCCCACCATTCACAAGACTTGCAGTCCAGCCCTCCTCTGACCGTCACGCTGTCAGTGGAAGCCGGGCCAGGGAAGGTGCTGTGTGTTCGGCCTAGGATGGGATCCATCAGCTCCTCAGCCTGGTTCAGAAGGACAGACTGGGCTGCTGAGAAACGCTCCAGCCCCTGCAGAGAAACCAGGTGGGGCTGGCTCGACTTGGCCTCAGGTCCCCATCTCTGGTCTCTGGGTCTTGGTCTCCTTGCGTGTGATGTGAGGGCGTTTGTCACCCTCCCACATCTCGAGGGGGATCACGCTGCAGAAGAGCCAGCAGAGAGCCTGCCCGAGCAGCCCGGGGTCCTTGTGGGCCAGGCAGCAGATGGAACTCCCCTGCATGTCTGGACCTGTCAGGTTGCTTTGTTCAGGCTCTGTTTTTCCATCTCTAAAATGGGAGCAGCCATCTCTTCCCCTGGAGGGGCAAATTAAGAGTTGGGAGGTGGCTCAGATGCTGTAACAAAGTACCACAGACTGGGCAGCTTCATAACAGACATCTATTTCTCATGTCTACTTCTCCCTGGTGGTGGCTGGGAGTCTGAGATCAGGGCGCCCACATGGTTGGGTCCTGGAGAGAACCCGCTTCCTGGTTTGTAGATGGTGTCCTTCTTGTTGTGTCCTCACGTGGCGGAGATAGACATCTCTCCTGTCTCTTCTTATAAGGGCACTGATCCCACTCATGAGGGCTTGTGGTGGTTAATTTTATGTGTCAGAGTATCTGGGCTGAAGGGTGCCCAAGAGCAGATAAAACTTTATTTCTGGGTGTGTCTGTGAGGATGTCTCCAGAAGAGATCAGCATCTTAATTGATAGAAGATCCACCTCATCAGTGGGGTGGGCCTTGTCTGGTCCACTAGGGCCTCAGCAAAACAAGAGAGCAGAGGGAAGGTGAATTTGATCTCTTCCCAAGCTGGGGCATCCACCTTCTCCTGTTGTTGGACATGGGCCCCTTGGTCCTTGGGCCTCCCGCTTGGACTGGGACTTACACCGCCAATCCTCCTGCCTCCCAGACATTTGGGTTTGGGCCAGAGCTGCACCACTGGCTTTCCTGGGGCTCCAGCTTGTGAATGGCACATTGTGGGACGTGTCAGCCTCCATAATCATGTGAGCCAGTACTTCCTAGTAAATCTCTGTCTATCTGCCATCTATCTATCTATGTACCTATCTATATCCTGTTGGTTCTGTTTCTCTGGAGATAATGACACAGGACCCTCTCTTATGACCTAGTCACCACCCAAAGGCCCCACCTCCAAATGCCATCACATTGGGGGTTAAGGCTTCAGCATGAGAATTTGGTGGGGGGGACATAAACATTCATTTCATAGCAGGAGGATGGTGTGTTTTAAATCACAAAGTGCTGTGATCCTTTGAGGAAACCATTCAGATGCTTGGCCCTGTCCCTGTGGGGATGGAGAGACGAGGGGGTAGCCTGGGTATGGGGCATCGGGAAAGGTGCCAGGATGATGTCCTGTCTCAGGAGGGAGCCTACAGTCTCTGGGCCAGAGAAGGTGGGGACTACAGGGCTGTAGCCACAACCGTCACTGCTGGGGCCTGTCCTGGTATCTCACGGTATTACTGGAATTTTCTTTGGGATCTTGATGACAGGTGAAAGAGGTCGCTGGCCGTGGAGTCAGATGGACCCAGCTCTGCCCTTGGTGCTGATTCCTCTGAGCTTGGGTCGCCTCACGGGCAAGGTCACCTCCCATCAGGGTGGCTGTGAGGGTTGAGTGCAATGTTGCATTGTTCCCAAGGTGGTGTGATCGAGGTGGGGCTCGTTTCCTTCCTTGGGGAACAGTGCCTTGAGGGCTCCCTTGGGGAGGGGCTGGCTTCCCAGGTCCCGAGGAGCAGCTGGTCTCAGCCAGCTCTGTCCTCACGCTTCTGCCTTACATGTGATTAAGTTATTACCCATTTAGTTTAAAGACTTGTCTTATCACCTATTTACAAGACTTATGGATTTCTCATTACTTCCTTTGATGCAACTCAAGCCAAAGTGATTTCCACACACTTTGTCCAAGCTCTGCCTATAAAACAGAGCAGTAGTAATGGGAGAGGGAGTGGGCCACAGGGCATCAAGGCTGAGCGACACACCTGTCCATGCACCCCAGGAATTTATCGCAGCTGTGTGTGCAGATGCTGGTGACCTCCCAATAGTCGTCAGCAGACATTCAGCCCAGGTGCCCCCTGCACCAGGTCCTGGAATGGATGAGAATCTGCCTGTGAGGTCAGGGAGCAGAGTTCACGGGTCCCCAGGACCAGGCTAAATTTTAATAATTTGCTACAAGAAGTCATAGAACTCACTGAAACCTGATATACTCACAGCTGTGGTTTTATTTTTTTAAGCAGTGAGAAGACACAGATTAAAATCAGCCAAAGGGAGAGACTCAGGGGACAGAGTTCAGGAAAATTCCATGGGCCAGACTTTCAGCCATCTTTCCCCACAGAGTCATGGACAGTGTCACCTCCTCCCAGCAATTATGTGTGACAACCTGCACGGGGTATTGCCCACCAGAACCTTGGTGTTCAGAGTCTTTACTGGAGCCCTTTCATCTACACAAGGCACATGGCTGACCTCAGCCTCCAGTCCTTTCGAGGGGAGCCGACACCACGTGCCCCAAGACCTCCCCCACCATAAATAACATTGTTAAGCTCTCCAGCATGGCCCAAGGCTCCCAGGTAAACAAGGACACTCCTATCAGGTAGGACATCAGAGGGCTTAGAGATCACCTCCCAGAGCTGAGGGCAAAGGCCAGACCTCTCTCTTGGCAAGGTTAAATTCTTTACTACACATGTCTCTTCCTCTTGGCCAAGAGGGCTGGGGCATAAACAAACTCAAAGGGGCTCTTTACATTTTCAAAGAGACACATGTTTCTGGGAAGTGGGTGAGCCCTGAGTCAGGATGAAATTCCCACTTGACAGCATTCTCCAGAAGAACTGTCCTCCTCCAGAGCCTCCAGGAACGCCCGTCCTTCCCTAAGGCACGTCAGCCTTTCTCACCCTAGTCACAGACCACTGGTCAAGGGTTAACTTCCTGACAGTGAAATATGAGTTTGAATGAATGGTTTAGAGTGTCCGGGGTGGTGGGAATGGGCCTGTCCACCTCTAGGCCCAAATGACCAAAGGAAGGTTGGAGATGCCCAAAGGGCCAGAACCATGACTCTTGGAGTGATGGGCCACTGACTGAAACTTGACATAGACTCTGGTTTTGCACAAATGTTTGTGACCTAATGTGATGTGAAGCTCACATGCTGGGAGACAAGAATGGAGGCAGGGTCTTGTGGGCAGATACTCTGTGGACACTGTTCTGTGAGTGGACAATGATGGATGGTTCATTGTTTGGAAGGATGAATGGTTGGCACGAAAGAAGAATGGATGAATGGATGGATGGATGGATGGATGGATGATGGATGGATGGATGGATGGATGAATGGATGAATGGCTGGATAGATGGATGGATGGATGGATGGATGATGGATGGATAGGTGGATGGATGATGGATGGATGGATGGATGATGGATGGACGGATGATGGATGGATGATGGATGATGGATGGATGATGGATGGATGGATGGATGAATGGATGGATGGATGGATGATGGATGATGGATGGATGGATGGATGGATGATGGACGGATGGATGATGGATGGATGATGGATGATGGATGGATGATGGATGGATGGATGGATGGATGAATGGGTGGATGGATGATGGATGGATGGATGGATGGATGAATGGGTGGATGGATGATGGATGGATGGATGGATGATGGATGGACAGATGATGGATGGATGAATGGATGGATGGATGGATGATGGATGGATGGATGGATGAATGGATGGATGGATGGATGATGGATGGATGGATGGATGAATGGATGGATGGATGATGGATGGTGGATGGATGATGGATGGATGGATGGATGATGGATGGATGGATGGATGGATGGATGGATGGATGGATGGTGGATGGATGGATGGATGGATGAATGGATGAATGGATGGATGGATGGATGATGGATGATGGATGGATGGATGGATGATGGATGATGGATGGATGAATGGATGGATGGATGATGGATGTATGGATGGATGATGGATGGACGGATGATGGATGAATGATGGATGATGGATGGATGATGGATGGATGGATGGATGAATGGATGGATGGATGGATGATGGATGATGGATGGATGGATGGATGGATGGATGGATGGATGAATGGGTGGATGGATGATGGATGGATGGATCGATGATGGATGGACGGATGATGGATGGATGAATGGATGGATGGATGGATGATGGATGGATGGATGGATGAATGGATGGATGGATGGATGATGGATGGATGGATGGATGAATGGATGGATGGATGATGGATGGTGGATGGATGATGGATGGATGGATGGATGATGGATGGATGGATGGATGGATGGATGGATGGATGGATGGTGGATGGATGGATGGATGGATGAATGGATGAATGGATGGATGGATGGATGATGGATGATGGATGGATGGATGGATGATGGATGATGGATGGATGAATGGATGGATGGATGATGGATGGATGATGGATGGATGGATGGATGATGGATGGATGGATGGCTGAATGGATGGATGGATGGATGATGGATGGATGGATGGGTGGATGGATGGGTGGGTGGATGAATGGATGGATGGATGATGGATGGATGGGTGGGTGGATGGATGTATGGTGGGAAGAAAGAAAAGAAGGTGGTTTAGATGGATGGTGGGTGGATGGATATAAGGATAGATGGGAGGATGGAAGGTTGAGTGATGCGGGTATGGAGGCAGCATGGTGTGTGGGACACAAACTGTGCATAAGAAGCCTAGTGCTGTGAGGCCTTGGGGAAGGTAGCTCCACAGCTCTGGCTGGCCAGTTTGCATGAGGATCAAAAGAAATAACGCAGGTGAAGTGGCAAGCACAGCATCTGGCACAAACTAGACTCTCAGTAAGAAGTGTTTCCCTGTCTCCTAGTTTCCCTGTTGGTACACAGTGTCCACGTGCCCCGGGTCTGCATCCTCAGTTTCCAAGAGTCCCACTGAGTTCCGTTCTGTCCCATGGTATGACCCATGTCCAATAGATATGTCCCATCAGGGACAGAGTGTGGGGAGTGGGTGGTCCAGGCAAACACAGGTCCCTGTGAGGCAGTGAGTCCCCTCCACAAACACTGTGTCTGGGAGCAGCAGTGTTTTGACTTCCCAGGAGATGCTGCATCTTTGTCAAACTCGAGACACCCATTCGTTTGATTCTATCCCCTCCTGCAAACATCCAAAATGACTCTGTGTGGCCATGCATCAGACACAGCTATCCTCAGGATGATTTCCCAGCTCTTCAGCTTGGCACAGATGTCCTTTATTCTCAGATCTTCATTGCTTGTATTTTGAGGAAGTAATGGACACGGTCCTGAGGCTGGGTGCGAGGTTCTGGGGGCACTGCTGTACCTGCTCTGGGGGATTTGTTATTCCTGGAGGGAGAAATGCCCCTACCCCAACCTTGGCCCTTTCAGACCCTGCATCCAAACCCTGTCCAATGGTCCTTTGTGGGGCCGGGATGCTCGCCGGACTCCCCCTTGCCTTGGAACCCCAGCTGCCTCCCAGGGTCAATGTCAGAGCTACTGGGTCAGGGGGTGCAAAGGCTGGTGAAGGCCCTGCTCCCTGACTGTTTTCACGGCTGGTTTCCTAAGCAGTCACACTATCGTCTCTCACTGCCCGTGCCTGGGACTCTCCCAGGGAGCCCTGTCTGAGCGTGGGGCACCCGCGATCACTAATCAATGATTCTTTAGTATGTGTTTCTCTATCATTAGTCACTTCTTTGCCGCCTCATTGTTCCCCTCTCAGGTTTCAGTGGATTTCAGGCATCATTGAGTACGAGATAATTTATTTTATTAGGCAATTTATTTTCTGGGTACATTTTTAAAGGTCAATTAATCAATTTAAATGGAGGGGGGTAAGGAGGGGATCCAAACACTCCTGAGACAAAAGTTACACTTTGGGGGGAGAGAGGTTTGCTTTCCTCTTCTGACTTAGGAAGGATACATGGGGGTCAGAAGACACAAGCATGGGGGCGACTGGACAGTGAGTGGAGGATCCTTCTGTGGACGGTGGCAGCTGCAGCAGAAAGTAAAGAGAAGGGACGTGCTGGGGCGGGAGGGGGATGGGCTGGGGGCTGGGGTCCAGGGGCTGGGGTCTGAGGCTGCTCATTTGTCGTTGGAGTTGAGCAGAAGCCGGGTTCATGGAGTGAAAGGAAAGCTCCAGGCAGCTGATCCCTCCACGAAGCCAAAGTCAGACTCAGGGTGTCCCTGGCGTCTCGTAAATAATAAATAAAAACCCAGAGTAAATCTTTAACGAGGAAGACACATGCTCCCAGCCCAAAGTGAACAGTCAGGGAACGGTTTCACCTCATGAGGCAGATTGCCTTGTCAACCAGGTTTCCAAGCACTAGAGGGAGAGGATAGTTGGTGGATGTGACCCCAGCTCCACTCTCTGGCTTCCAGCTTGTGCTTAGCTGGCTCATCAGAGCAAAATATTGGGGGTACTTCAGCATCTGGGACTTTTTCCAGGAAGATATTTTCCTCCCACAATGAGTTTCTTAGTGATGCATATCATTTCTCGTTGATTATTATACAGTCAGCGTTAGCAGCAGCCGGGAAAGAATGCTTACTCTGTGCAAGGAAATTTGTAGTGTGATCTTATTCCATCCTTTCGAGTGTAGAGCAGGTATCGTTCCTGTTTTTCATCCGAGGCGGCGGGAGCCCAAGAGTGGCTGCCCAACTGGCTCATTCTCAGGGGCAAGGGCTCAAACCCAAGGCTCCGACTCTGCTGCTTCGCAGTTCCCCTGCTGTGGGTCATACTGGTGCTTTTGCAAATACCGCATGGCCCAGGCTCTGAAGCCGCCCACGGTCTCGGGGAAGATGGACGTTTCTCCAAGCGTGGCCTGCTGACCTCTGGCCGACCCTGGCAACCACAGTGGGTCCACAGAAACTTGGTTGTTTCGGAGTAAAACAAGACAGCAGAAGAATTTTGTTTACATGAGTTTCACAGAAATCGCGTTATGCTTTTAATAATCACTCTGCTCTTAAAGCTTGGACCACGAGCACAAGTCTGGGCTGGTTCCCTTGAGCAGCAATTAACAGGATGCTGTCATTCTTGGGTTATCACGTTTTCAAATAATTGGCATGTTATTATGTTTGTAAACGTCTGTACTTTTCCTTACTTTTTCGGGATGGTGTAATCTGTTCCCAGTTCCCGAAAAGGGATCAACGGTTCAAAAGTACTTCATTAAAGTATAAAAGTGGTGATACAAATGGAAACATAAATAGCACAGCTTAGAAACATCGAAACAATGTAAATAGCATGTGATGGACCCCAGTGCAAATACAGCAGCAAATCTGTGCGTGCCAGGGCGAGTGAAGCTGGGTGTGAAGTTTCTGCACATGCAGCAGAGTAGAAGTGTTTAAAAAAAGACAGCGGAAAATATCTGAGAGCTGGAACTTACTGGAAGCCCACGGTCTCCAGGATATGGTCTCTTACCTGACTTTCAAATAGTGTCATGACATCGTGGAAGATTGCAGTTCATTTTTGGAAGAGTGAAGTGACTGCTCTGGTCAACCAAGTGAGTTAATCTTGACAAATGCTAAATTATGTTTCCCAGCACAAAACTGATAAGTGATACATTTTGTCACTGTGGACAGAGTGGGAACAGGAATGATAAAGATGTCATTCAAAACGGCACACCTTAGAGCAGCGAGAGATGCAGTTGCTGGGAAGTTTGAAAAACTAGATGCAAAGGTAAAGGGCCTGGTGTTTGGAGAGGACAGAATGACGATTTGGCAATGTCTGTCTATCTCACGGTACTCTTGGGCATGTAGCGTGTGTTGATGCCGTTCCTGTGTGTGCACATGGGCTCACCTCTTGCAGTGTGGCTGGATGAGACCACCGGTGGGTCGAGTGTGAACAGCTCTTAGTGTGTGAGCATTTCATGTGGAGAGAGAAGACAGTGGGGACTCCTGGGCCCGAGTCACAGGTGGAGAGTGTTTCTGAGTTGCCCGCGATGCTCTCAAGAGAGCTGTGATGACTTGGAAGGCCATGTCATGGTCTGTACTGAGGGCGCGCCACCTGTGTATGTGGGCATCGGATGGGGACCCAGGGGACCCTGGGTGCCATCAGGCTCTGTGTGTGGGGTTGGAGGGCAACGTATGCTGAAGATAGCAGGATGGAACCCAGCGTGCTTACCCAGCCAGGCTGATGGGCAGAAAGTGCAATATTTCACTTTCATTCATGGAAGCTGAGGGGCTGGTGCTCGTACGAGCATTTGAAAGTAGAGGAGGGTTGAAAATACCTCTTCACCAACCTCATTATCCCAGGGAGGGGCTGTCACTCCATGGCCAACAGCGTGGCTTGAAAGCCTAGAATAAGACAGCAGAGTCATCTCAGAAGACTCTTCCTTGGTGGGAAGAAGGCTCCATGCCCAAGATTTCATTCTTGTCCAGCATGTGATGATTTTCTTCGCTGGCCGGCAGGACATTGTGGATGCATATTGGAAATACTGAAAACTCCATCCAACGTTGCCTTGGGTTAGGAAGGGATATTCCCAGTGTGCATTGTAACACACAACTCGCTCTCTTCCCCGTTGAGACATCTCAGTTCCCAGCTCTGAATCAACATGTCACCTCAGAGAGCTTGGAAGGCCGTCTTCAATGCTGGTCTTTGTGGCCCGTGGCCCTCAATCTGCGGCCCCTGCTCTGATGCAGCCTGTGGTCTGGTGCGGAGATAGAGGCCGCCAGGCAAACCCAGATATGGATGCCGGGTGGACAGAGGCCAGGCCTGGGTAGCCCAGGTTCTCTCTTGGATTTCTCTGCCCTCCTCACCCTGCTCTAGCCCAACGCCCACCACCCTGGGAGCTGCCCTCAACACAGCAGAGTGTGTGGAGTCCCGCTGCCTGGGGTACAGTGCCCCCCCACACCCCGCCAGCTCCGGCAGCCAGCCCTGGGCTCCTGCACCTGGGGAGGGGCCCCGGCCCTCTGCTCAGACGCTGGCTCGCTTTTTCTTGAAAGATCTGGAGAACATGTGCTGAGCACCTCCCTGGGCTCACGGCTCACTTCAAACCTGATCTGATAAATATATGATCATGGGGTTTTGCCGAGGTGAAGACTCAGAATTGCAAAGTGGGTTCAGTGCCGCCACGGCAGGTGGTGGGTTCGGGCCCTCGGCTCTCGAGCGCGACTCTTCTGCCACAAGACTCTAGGACGTTTACGTTCAGTGGACCACTGACCTGCACTCTGACATACCCTGCGCAGCCAGAAGGAAAAGGACCCTTGGACAGCCTGTTCCAAGGAGAACCAAGGCTGCATGAGCCGGAGTCAGCGAGCGTCCCGCAGGAGCCCCGGGCCCTTCCCACAGAGGAGTCTTCCAGAGCCTTCCAGAAGGCCCCGGCCACACGGAAGTCGGGTGGGATTGCCAGAAGTGATTGAGTAATTAGCCCCCACTTATACGAATGGTATTTTAGATCAGCCACAGCTGAGCCAGTCTTCCGTCCTGTACATCGGAGAATCGGAGGGGGAGGGGAGATGCAAAACTATAAATAAAAAAGTGAAAAAGACAAAATAGTGGTGCCAGTGTGTACAAGGGAAGCAGCGGGAAGAGGCAGAGATGGGGAAAAGGAGGCCGAGGGCGTCTGGCCCTCCTGGGCCGTCTCAGCTCCCGAGGGCCTCCCTCCTGGTCACGGGCCCTCCCCTCTCACCCAGGGGGGCCCCTGCAGCCATGTTCACTGACCTGGCCCCCATCCCCTGGTCACTGGCAATTGGTGTAGGAGCCAGGCCTCTCCCCTCTGAGTCTGGATGGGGGTCGAAAGGGCCCCTGACAGGTGGCTGGGTCTGTGCCTCGCAGTGGTGACAAACGCAGGCTCTGCGTCCCACCGGGCACGTCTGAGCCCCGACCCCACTGCCCAGCAGCTCCGTGACCTTGGGCTGTTTCCCTACAGCTCCTGCCTTGGGCTCCTCCCTTGAAATGGAGCTGACGGTGGAGCTGGCCTGGGGGTGGGAGCTGCGGGGGGTCAGCCTGTCGGACGCCCAGCTCTGGGCCCACAGCCCAGGAAGCAGCTCTGCCAGTGCGCACACGAGGCACCTCCGGGTTCGAGCCCCTCAGGGCCTGGCCTGGGGTCTCCTTCACAGGATCTGGGAGAAGTGAGTTCATGAAGGAATGAGTCACGTAATCAAGCAGCTTCTGGATGAATGAATCTGGCTAGTTCGCCTACAGCTCACAACTAGTTGATTATTTAGGACATTTTAGTCTCGGGAAAATGAATGAAGACAAGCTCCCCCCTCCCTCCAAGTCCTCCTGAGTCAGTCGAGAATCTGCTTGTCCAGCTCGTCGGAAACGGCAGCATTCCCCAGACACAGCAGCTGCTGGAAACGGGTTCGAGCCTGGGGCTCTCAGAGGCTGTCCACGTGCATTTGCCGTTTGCTCCGACAGAGCTGAGAGTGGGACGTGTCGGAGGAGGTGTGTGAGGGCGAGTTAGGGGCCGGGGACGGGTAACGTCCACGGCAGCGTCCACGGGTGCCCACGTCCCGCTGGCCTCTGCGGTGGGCACCGGTGCCGGGTGGGGAACGGAACAGGGGAGGACCCTGCTCGGAGTTACAACGGAGAGGGGCTGAGAGCGAGGGGCTGCCCCGGCACCTGCAGAGTCTCTTGTAGGAGGTGCGGTGGGGTGGCTGGCCGGCCGTGGAGGGGTGGGAGGGAGGGTGGGGACTGGGGTGCAGCGGGTGTGCGGAGGCGCCCCGTGTCTGAGGTGGGCGGGAATTAGGGGCTTGAGAATGGAGAGCCAGCACGGGCATGAGACCCACTTCTCAGACAGGACAGTGGAGGCCTGGGGGGTGTAAGTAACGTGCCCAGTGTCACTCAGCCTGTCCGGACCCTCCGATTCCACAGCCCAGCCTCCTGAAGGCACGTGATAGCGTGCGTGGGCCGCATGGGGTGGCCGGGGGACAGCCGAGTCCAGGTGCGGCCTTGGGGAGGGGTGCGCTGAGGCCGCCAGGCCTCTCAGGGGTCCCTCCTTCTCCCCCAAAGCTCCTGCTCTCTGGTTCCTCCCCAGAGCGTGCAGAGGCCACCATCCGGGGTGCTCGGGGCGGCTCTGGTTTCCCGAGCATCTGCTGAGCTTCGTGTCCTCAATGCCACCCGTTGTCCCCACTCCCACCAGCACAGCGGGTATGACGGTCCCCGTTTCACAGGAGGTCCAGCAGTGGGCACGGCCCCACAGCTCAGGAGGGACCAAGTGTCTTTCCTCTCACGTTTCTCTGATTCCACCGACTCCAAAGCTGGGCCACGCACAGGCTTGGAGTCCTGGTCACGTCCCACACAGCCTCTCTGGCCTCAGTCTATCATCTGCGAAGTGGGCGTGATGCCCTGTGTGGCTGAGGGAGGGCCCGTGAGAGTCTGTCCTGCAGCAGCTGCTTTGGGGCAGACGGGCACAATCCGGTGGCCCAGCCTCTGCCGGCCTGCGAGGCTGAGGGTGTCCACAGCCTTCAGGAGGTGGGAGAAACAGCCTCCTGGCTGCCCCTGGTCCACCTGCCTCTACCGCAGGGCCAGCTGCTCCGAGGGCCTGGACCACTGCGTGCGCCGTCTTCCTGCTGTAGTGACAGGCAGGCATTCCCTCCTCCACTCCTTCCAGAGTCTCTTTAGCATTCTTAAAAAACAACAACAACAACAATGTAACTTTGAAGGATTCTCTTCTTAGCAGGGAAAACACATCCATAAATCTATATTAAGAAACAGAACACGATAGACTCTCATGGCTGAAAGAAGTTGGCCTTTTGACAGGTGATGCCGGACACCTCCAACCTCCGGGGCCGGGATGGGAGCTCAGAAGGCATCATTCGCTGCTAAATGGCCCTCTGTTGCCTCCAAGGACGTTCTGCCCGTTTGCCCCTGGCAGGCCGTCTAGAGGAAATGGCTAACGACCAGGGAAGCCCATGAACCTGAGATTGGTCTAGAATCGCGGACTTAGAAAAGCAAAACAAAACAGAACGCCGCCTCCCAGCCCCCCTTCCCTTTTGCTCCCTCTCTGTCTGTCTCTGTCCTTTGCCTCTCTCTCTCTCTCTCTCTCACTCTCTCTCATTCTCTCTGTCTCTCAAGCTTCTCATTTGCTCCTCATGCGGGAGAGCCTGAGGGCTGTGGGGAACTCACCTTCACCCCTTCCTCGGGCTGCAGGCACCCCCAGCTGGGGGAGGCCCCCCTCACTCCCCAGGCGTCACCGAGGCTCAGATCCCACTCACAGGTCTCCCCCAGTCCCTTGGGCCCCTGCCGCATCTGTCCTAAGAGTGCAGCAGGAAGAGGACCCATAGGAAAGAGGGGAGGGAGGGGGGAAACACAGTGGGAGCCCTCGGAGGTGAGTCTCGGCCTGGCGCCCCTCACTGTCACCCCCATCCTCCCCCGAGTGGACGCGCTGGCTGGGTGGGCACTGGGGGAGTGTTTTCCTGGGATGCGGTTCTGTTTCTTGGAAACTGTGATCCCTTTGGTCTCGCCCCTAAGCTCTGGGGCTCTGGTCCAGACCAGCGTTTGCTGCAGGACTAACGGCGCCCGCCCCGCCCCCCGCCGCTGTGAGGATTTCCAAGCCAGTGCTGGAGCAGGCACCGTCCTGGCCTGCTTTGTCCCCCTCAGTCCCTTAGCTGGGCGTTCCCTGGCCTCAGGCAGTTCCTGACTCGTGTACACCGGTCAGTGCTCAGCCAGAGACTTGACAGTCCACTCACATCACTGGCTTTCTCTCCAGGAAACTCTCTTGCCTCTGGGGCTCCTGCACAACTGCCCGGTCTCTCTGGACTTTTAGCTGTGTCTCTTCACCCAGGAAGCCACAGGCTCTGCCTGGACCCCTCTCCCTGCTCCCCTGGGAACTGTCCAGCATGGAGCTTGGGTCACTGTGGGGCTCACCATCCCCGTCCTTTTCCATCCCTCAGGGGTCACTGTCCTTCATGGCCTGATGCTCAATGTCTTGAAAACCATTATTCCATATACTTGTCCCGTTGTTTCTGCCAGGGCACAGGTTGGTGTCTGTCACTCCGTCTTGGCTGGGAGCAGACCTGCCGCTTGCATCCCACCCCCACTGGAGAGCATCCTCCACCATGAACCAGATGCTACGACTCTGAGTCCCCCGTGCCCCCCGCCACCACCACGTGCGTGGCCGGCGTTCTCTACTGAGCTAAATCCTCATGGATTTTTTTCCCCTGAAGGCCGATGGCATCTCAGAAGTGTGGGAGCTGACGTCCGTTTTCTGTAAGCACCCGATTCACCCTCCTCCCGTGCACGCCAGCAACGTTTCATGGTGTCTTGCACTTTTTCCTGGAGTGTGGCGTTCTCCCTCCAGAATCTGATGGCCGCGTGGCAGCTGCGGAATTCAGTGTCCTGTCCCCGTGGCTTTGCAAACAGGAGGCTGCAACGCGGGGGATTTTCCTATACGCTGGGCACCCAAGCTCCCGTCAGCCTGTCTGCACTTTTGGTGTACGGAGGAGAAGCAGGTTTCTGAGGATCTGACTGAAGTTCTGGCAGTGTCAAAGGTCAGAAGCAGGAACAAACGATGAAAGGAGACCAAGCAAGCTGGAATGTCCATCGTCGGTGACCCAGCGCAAGGTCGGCTGAGGCAGGAATGAGCTTCTCTCTCCAGCGAGCCCACTGCTCGCAGCAGAGATGCTGATACCCTCACCTTTCCCTTCACAGTGAATTCATGGGAGAGGGAGGGAAGGTCACCAGGAATCACAGAGCCCCCTCCTATGGGGACGTCTGCTGCAAACACCCCCAAGCCACTCTTGCCCACCTGGAAGTGCAGGGGGTGTCCGCCGCTCTGGGGTCTTGGAGGATACACAGAGTAAACCGTTCAGAAGCCCAGTGCTGTGAACCGACCACAGATGCACATACAGTCATACCTCGACCATGAGGGCTCGGGGCCCCACCTCCCTGGGGGGTTGTGCAGAGGCCACTTGGGGATGGCAGCGAGGACACAGCACAGAGTGGGCGGCACCAGGTCCTTCCTGTGTGGCAGGCACTGGGCTTCTTCCTAGTGTTGACTGAAAATAGTATGGCGGTTCCTTAAAAAAATAAAAATCGAGCTACCACTCCTGGGCATATACCTGGAGAAATCCATAATTCGAAAAGATACATGCACCCCAATGTTCACTGCAGAACAATTTACAATAGCCAAGACATGGAAGCAACCTAAATGTCCGTTGACAGCGGAATGGATAAAGAAGATGTGGTACATATATACAATGGAATACTACTTGGCCATAAAAAAGAATGAAATAATGCCATTTGCAGTAACATGGATGGACCTAGAGATTGTTATACTGAGTGAAGTAAGTCAGACAAAGTCAAATATCATATGATATCGCTTATGTGGAATCTAAAAAAAAGTGTACAAACGAACTTATCTACAAAACAGAAATAGAGTCACAGACATAGAAAACAGGAAAGCACGGGGAAGGGATAAATTGGGAGATTGGGATGGACATACACACACTACTATATATAAAATAGATGACTAATAAGGACCTACTGTGTAGCACAGGGAACTCTTTTCAGTACTCTGTAATGACCTATATGGGAAAAGAATCTAAAAAAGAGTGGATATGTGTATATGGATAACTGATTCACTTTGCTGTACACCTGAAACTAACACAACATTGTAAATCAACTATAATCCAATAAAATTTTTTAAAAATGCATGACAACGTTAGAGCTGTGAGTTAGGTTTTATCTGGAGCAAAATGAGGACTATAGCCCGGGAGACAGCCTCTCAGTAGCTCTGAGAAATCGCTCCAAAGAGGGAGGGGCAGGTCAGTGTTCTATATGATTGTAGTGAAGGGGGCACATGCGTCAAGCACACATTTTGGCAGAGGCTGGCTGCTAGTCGTGAGGAGCAGACGTCACCGTTAATGACTTTAGTGCTTTTCTAGATACGAGGAGATGCAAGCGTTGGGCTCATAAAATCTTCTCCTGAAAATATCTAACTATCTGAAGGCTGGTTCTGCCAGTTTTCCTGGAGCACGGAGCACCCCATTCCTGACCTCCACCCTGAACTCCTTTCAGGGTGTGGAAGGGCAGCGGCTGCAGTGGCCAGTGGCTTAGTCCTTTTAGAGTCAGGTAGCAAGTACCAGGTTTTAGTTGGCTCTAGTTTAGGAAGAGCACGGCAACTGGAAACTCAGAGAGGGATGTCGTAAGTACCTCCCATCCCTCTGGACCATCCTTCCCCTCCCCAGAGCCCTTGAATGGAGCCGGCCAGTGTCCTTCCCATGGCCCTTCCCCCATGGCATTTCCCACAGGCCCTGATGACCAGGAGCTGATGGGAGAGGCGGAGGGCAGAGCGGGCAGCGTCCACACCGCCAGCCCTCGACCCACGATGCTGGTGGGTGGGCATCAGCTCTGTGTTCAGGCTGAAGTGGGTTCTCTCCAGACTCTGAGTGCAATCAGAGAGCCCCTCAGGCGGGCTCAGGGGAAACAGAGTGAAAATAAGCTGAGCGTTGGTGCAGCAGATCCTGCAAGGGATAGCGGGGACTTTAAATATTGCAGACCAGGGGGGCTGATGTTGAGGCAGGTCCTGCTGGTCCCCTCCTGGGTGCCCGTCCTCCAGCCCAGTGAGCCCAGCTCATCCTCAGGGCCTCTCATCTCCTCTTGCCCTGTCCCCACTCCTCCCAGATGGCTCCCCTTTACTCTCTGGTACTTCCCTCTACTTGCCTACATTGAGGACTTGCTGTTTACAGACACCCAGAGGGCAGGGATACCACTGAAGCGGCCACAGCCAGGCTGTGGAGCAGGCCCTGGACATGCAATCAGAGCAACAGAACCCAGACTTTTCATGAACTGGCTGGGCAGCCTTGAGCAAGCAGGTAAACCTCTCTGGGCCACAGTTTCCTCAGCTGGCAAGTGGGGCTGATGGTCCTCTGAGTTGAACGGTTGTCAAGAGTCAAATAACAGTTTATAAAAGTGAGAGGATGTTCATTAAAGCTCCTAGCATGTGACTAGACACACAATACCAACGACAACCAAAAATCCACTTATTAGTTGAGCTGCAACTAATTTTGAGGAGCTGACAGAATGTGCACAGCCCTTACTTGAGGGAAAAATGATTCCAAATTTCTCAGCCAGAGGCAGAATGGAGTCCTGGTCCAACCTGAAAATAGCTACTTTCATTTATTGGGAGCTTACTATGTGTTGGACACTGTGCATATGGCTTATATAATAGGATAAAGTTTAGTTTTATGTACAGTAAAACCAAAAACAGCACGGCTGAGTACATAAGAGCTTAAAGGATATAAAATGAAGGGCTTCCTCAGAGTTTCTGCTGTCCCCAGGGATCCAGGATCCCTCTGTATTTCCTCTATATCACACAAGACTTCCAGTCTCAAAGGTACCTCATGGGACAATATGGCTGCTGGAGCTCCAACCATCACATTCTTACTCTAGCCAGAGAAAAAGGAAGGGAGGGAGGACAAAAGAGAAGGACCTTCTACCTGATTCAGCTCCCTATAAGGGGCTTTCCCAGAAGTCTTACTGACAATCCTCCCATTATAGCTGCAGATAATGAAGGGAAGGGAGAAGGGGCAGATGGAGGGCACACCAATGTCCTTTAAGGGTCACTACCCAGAGTGGCACACTGTGCTCCTGCTCGCGTTTCATTGGCCAGAATGTAGCCAGATAGGAAATGTCTTCTTTGGGGGGTGCATTGCTGCTCCACATACAACTGGGATTCTGTTTCTGAGAGGAAGATGAGAGGGAATATTGGGAAACTCCCAGGAGCCTCTGCCACATGGAGACTCTCATTCAAATCTCACATGGACGTGAACATGTGCATCGGGCTTGTTACAGGTGAGGAAGCTGAGGGTCTGAGAGGCAGAGTGCTTTGCCTCAGGCTCCCTCACTCTCCAATCCTGACCCAAGCCGTCTGCTGTCGGCTCGGGCTGGGTGCATGGTCAGGTCCAAGGTCAGATGAAGGGCTTTAGGTCAGTGCCCTTTCTCCTTGGAACACCCGAGAAGAAGCGGTGATTTCCTCTGCAGAGCTGTGGCCAGGAGGAAATTCTCAGTCTCCCCTGAACTCTGCAAAGCAGGGGAGGGAAGGGCTGTGTGCTGGAAGCCAGGACTGCAGGGGAGGGGGCATCGTCCACAGGAAAGGTGAGATTGAAGAGGCTCTAAGTACCCATCAGTGAGGCAGTGATTTCAATCTCACCAGCAGCCCTCGGGCATCTCCTATTGCAGCAGGAGCTGGAGTGGGGGGCTCACGTCCCCTCTGTGCCTTGCCTGGAGCACCAAGCTGGATGGTCCCTCAGGTTTCCCTGCTCTGTGTGGGCTCAGGTCCTGGGTAATATTCCCACTCCTTGGGAGGCAGATGTGTGTCTCTGATTCTGAGCCACATCCACATCTGTCTGGTCTCCTGTGGCCGCAGGGAGGGCAGCTCCACAAATGCCACCGGGAGGAGTGGCTGCCTGGAAATGAGAAGTGGCCTGTGGCCTGGAAAGTGCCTTCTGGTAAATCAGCGCCAGGACCCGGCAGCATCTGCTGAAATGGCTTTGGGAACAGGGACATCACGTTCCCGGCATGCCATTAAATCTCCCTTCAGAGGGTGCGGATCACAAGGTGGACACGATCGGAGGAGGAAGTGGGCAGAGGCTCATGGCTCGTGAGTTACTTGGGCTCTCCCTGCTTATCCTACCAATTCCTCCTTGAATTCTGTGAGGTTCCCCTGGGTACTTTCAACAAACTCCCTCTTAGCTTCAGTGGATTGGAGTTGGGTTTCTTTCACCTACCAATTCGTAAGGGAAGAAAAGCTGGGGGAATGGAAACCTTTGTGGCACACAACTCCCCAGCTGACTCACAATCTCCACCTTCCTGCGCAAGAAGGTGCTTTTCTGGCTCCATGTCCAATTCCTCTTTGGTTTTCAAACATAGTCAATTACCAGGCACAGGTATCTCACAAAGCCTGTGTTGCAGGAAGTCAAGTGCTAGCCACTTGATTTCAGAGCAAGATCTATAGTCCCTCTGCTTTTGTTTTCTGGTCCCTGGATAGGTTCCCTTCTGCCACAGACAAATCCAAGTGTCCCTCAGATTCTCAGGGGTCCCACAGGAAAGATTTCAAATGACAGATGAACTGTGGAGGAAGAGGACATTTAGAATTCCAGCTGGACAGAGGCAGGTAAGGAGATGACTGCAAACACCAACTGCCTGGGAGGAAGCATTTTCAAGGCTGGGCAGAGAATCTTAAACACACTTGCAAGAGGCAGGAGTCTGGAGAGAAAATGGATTAACCTGAAAAGCTCCCCCCCCAGCATGAAATATGCTCCGAGTCAGCATTCAGTGGAGCTCGAGAAGAAAGTTGGGAGGAAGCCCCAGGGAAGGACACTGCTGGGAAAAATTACCAGCTCCCACGGCTCACCTGTCTCTCCTTCAGCACCCAGGACAGCGCCATGCCCTTTGGTGAACAGAGAAAGAGTCTAAGATGTACTCACACAACAGTTGGATGTCACTGGAGGAAGATGATTGAAATCCTTAACTGTCAGAGTTGGCAATGGCCTTAAAGATAATGTAACTAACTTTTCATTTTCCAGCTGAGGAAGCTGAGCTGACACGGAGGAAGTATTTTCCCCTGGTTCATGCTGTTCGTTTGTGGTGAAATGACCCAGAATTCAGGCTCCTAGATTTTCCATAAAGCTCCCATCTCATTCTGAAGAGTCCATTTCTCTGCAAACACTAGCACAACTATCATTGAAAGGAACAGGATAGCTCTCAAGAATAGGAGTACGGGCTCTGGAGTCGGTCTGTCAAGTTATAAGCCCATCACGGACACTAAGTTGAGCTTTTTAACACCTTCAGCCTCAGTTTTCTTGTTTGTAAGATGAAGGTGCTGTTACCTATGCTTGCACCAGATGGTTGTCATGAGGATTTAATGAGATGATGTAGGTTGACACTTAGTAAAAAGAGAAAAAGTTTCTCCTTACTTTAGAGGTGAGGAAACTGAGGCTCCGAACTTTTCCAGGGACACTCAGCTCTTAAAGGTCAGAGCTTGGTTTGGTATCGCTCCACAGACCACCGAGTCCTTGTTATTTATTTACTTTTTTTTCGGTTTTTCTTTTCTCTCTTCTGTTCAAATTGGATAGTTGAGATATCTTCATGTTTCTTTCCTCTGTCATTATTGTTACACTATTAAGCCCATTCAATGAGTTTTTAAAATTACAGTGATTGTAATTTTCAGTTTTTATTTTTCTTTGCTGAAACATTTTAGATGGTTGTTAATTTCAAGAGTGCTCCCCTTACTTGTTGGAGAATTTTTATAGCAGATGCTTTAAAGTCTGTTGGATAATTCCAACATCTGTATCACCTTGGCATTATCATCTATTAATTGTCTTTTCTCATGAGTTTGAGGTTTACTTGCTTCTTTGTATGCTTAGTAATTTTAGATTGCATCCTGGACATTTTAAATATTATGTTATGAGTCTCTGGGTCTTAATTAAATCCTATGTAGAATGTTGATATTTTTGTTGATTTGTCAGACCATCAACCTAGTTATGTTCTGGCCACAAGTTATGACCAGCCCACTGAGGGTTGCGGTTTCATGCCAGTTTCATTTTCAGCCTTTGCATTGCTGCTGCTTGGATCTGTCCTGCTTATCTTCCATTCATTGTCTAGCCTGGTGCCTAGGAAGTAGTCTATCGCTTAGTGCAGTTCTCAACATCTTTTTTCATGCTCTTCACAATCAGATCCACACATGCACAGTTTGGGAATAAGCCCAGAAGTTTCCCAAACTTTTTTCTCTGTGTAATCTCTCTGGTTCTTCCTTTTTCTTTAAGACTCCCATTTATGGTTCTGTGGCCAGAAAGTTAGGGCTTTATTTATCCTGCTCTGCCATGTACTTCCTACAATGAATCCTGCCTGGGGCCAAATAGTAGTGGACAAAGAGAGAATAAAAGTAATTGAGGGGGGATCTACCCCACTCTTTTAGGAGAAGAAGAGTCTCTTCCCACAGGATTTTCACTCCTGTGAGTTCTCACCAAGGCTGCTGTTGCTGCTGCCATGGTGGGATTGCTTGGGGGTTGGGGTATGAGAATGGAGGAAAGAAAAAATGGAAGACTCCTCTATTCTATATGAGTGTTAGAGACCTGCTCCTCAAATCAGAACTAGAGGGCTTCTCCCAGAGCTCTCTCTGTCCTCAGCAATGTCCACTTCTGGATTTTGAGTCTGAGTTGAGCCTAGACTATGAAATCCTAGAGGAAGATAAAATGGCTGAC
Source organism: Grampus griseus (assembly GCF_964374135.1). Lineage (NCBI taxonomy): Eukaryota > Metazoa > Chordata > Mammalia > Artiodactyla > Delphinidae > Grampus > Grampus griseus. The sequence continues at coordinate 180,831,241 of NC_139017.1, read as the reverse complement.
TCATCAACGGTTCACTGATACTTTGAATTCTGGTCTTCTTCTTCCATCAGTCTGCTGTTTGCTTTGCAGAGTCTCACAGAACTGCTCCACGCGTTCTGCTCAGGGTTTAGAGCTGCATTCCACGGGGGAGGAAGGGTGGAGAGAACCTTTTCCATCTTACCCTCAGAGCGTGGCTTAGATGCAGATCTGTGTGACTTCAAAGTCTACTTGGTCATCTGGGACTCTGCCTCTCGGATGTTCCCAGTGCATCCCTGGGACATAGCATCTCCACAGCAGAGGTCCAGAGGAATTCCCAATGGAATTGTCTTAGACTGCCAAGGGCAATCATCAAGACAACTGCAATATCAAAAAGCTGGAGTCACCACCAGCCAGTAGTAACACTAGATTGAAAATATAGCTCTTGCCCCCAAAGGTCACTGTTAGAGATCAGAAGCTGTTAGGTAAAGTCATATAAACTTAAACTCTTAGGGAGCAAAAATGCAGGACAGGTCACACTCCCTATGCTCATGTGGCATTTTAGGCCCAGCACTGATGGCATAGAAGGTAGATCTTCCCCTGTCTCAAGCTTTCTCCTGGCTGCTCAACAGTGGTCCATACTATTATTTTCTCACAGTTACTCATTCCTTCCTGGGAATGAATTAGTTTCCTGGGGCTGCCATAACAAAGAACCACAGACTGGGTGTCTTAGGCAACAGTAATTTATTTTCCCACAGTTCTAGAAGGTGCAAGTCAGAGATCAAGGGATCAGCAGAAATGGTTCATTCTGAGGACTCTGGGAGTATCAGTTCCATGTCTCTCCTCTAGATTCTGGTGGTTTTTTGGCAAAAGTTGTCCATCGTTGGCTTGTAGATGCATCAACCCATCTCTGCTTTCATCTCTACATGGCATTCTCCCTGTATGTGTCCTGTGTGTGTCCAAATTTCCCCTTTGTATTAGGACACAAGTCATATTGGTGTCCTACTCCATTATGGCCTCATTTTAGCTCAGCTAATTATATTTGCAGTGACCCTATTTCCAAATTAGTTCGCATTCAGAGGTTCTAGGGGTTAGCATTTCAACATGAGTTTTGGGGGACACAGTTCATCCCGTGACACCTCCTCCTCCTTGCCATGCTCATCTGTAGGCACGTTCTTGCCAAGTCTGACTTTGGGCCTGGCCTTGGGGTTTGCTTTGGCAAAGGAATGTGAATGGATGTGATAGAGCCTATTCCAGGCAGAAGATTAAATGTGCACCTGTGGTTTGGCTCTGTGGTTCTTGCTTCTACTCCTCACCATGAGGATAGCAGGTCCGGATTTGGGGTGTTTCTTGAGCCTGGGTTCTAAATAAAGAGACACATGGAGCTCTGCATAACCCAGCAGAACATAGCAGAGCCCAGCAGGACCCAGCAGAGCCCAGCAGAGCCACAGCCAATCTACAGCCCTTGGGTAAAATGAGAAAGAAATAATTGCTTTTGTTGTAAGCCCCTGAGATATCGGGATGTGTGTTACTGCAACAGAAGCTGACCATTACGCTAACTTTCAGCATAATTAATGGCTGGAGGGAACCACAGATGCCAGCTGACGTGACATAAGTACTTAAGAACTCCATCACACACCATGAAAACATTCTATTATTTTAAAATACTATTATTGCTAATAAGAGCTTAACGGCATCAACTTCACCATCATTTGATTTGAGGCACACATGGATGGAGGCATATGAGACCTGACTTAACTGTTGTCTATGAATTATTCAGAGAAGTTTATGCCGTGAGATGCAACAGGATGGGCACATCATGCTCCTGAAGGCTCTGGATCCTGGGATCCGCAAGAACAAATGAGGTGTTCCTGATATAAGCAGACCAATGCCCTCTGTCTTGTCCAGGACCCTGAACTATGACATGGTCCCTTACACCCTCTCTTGTGACTGCCAGCTCTTTGGAAGTCCACTCATCCTTCCCAAGTGCCAAGGCAGTTTAGCTCTGGGGTGATTCAAATCTCAGGAGGATTCATCTTCCAGCTCTTTGCCTCCAGGATTGCACCGGGAAGCCAGACCTTTGCCTTCCAGTGCAGAGACCACACACAGGGTCTTTATTTGGACAGCAGTGATGGATGGGGGGCTTCCCCTGCTGGGTTCAGGTCTTGCCTGGTATACCCCCAGGCACTCCATAAAGGTCTGGTCAATGAATAAAAGCGCCTCTTATATCTGCGTTGTGCTCTTAGGTTTACAAACACAGATGACAGCGCTTGGTAGGTTCCAAAGCCCCGCACTTGTGAGGGAGGCCTGAGGATCCCAGTTTCATAGTGGAGGCAGCTGAGAAAATAAATAGGGTCACGTGGCCATTTAGTTGGGACACTAGGATTTGAACTCGGGTCTGTCTGACCCGATGAGCAGGTGGTGGGATTTGGGGGTAACCAAAGGCCCTCCTGCCTATACACCCTCTCCATTGGCTCGGTGGCTCCTGAAATTCACACAGAGCTCTTGCATTAAGGCATTGAATGGAAACCCCTATTCCACCTTTGCTACCCATTTACATTTTAGGACGGTGCGTTGATCAGACTATGTGGTTACCACCCTGAGAGATTAGGGTGGAAGGCAGGGGTTTTCCGGGTGAGGGGACGGGAGGGGAGAGAAGGTCAGTGGTGGAGGCTTCCCTCCCAGAAGTACTGAACTCTTCCCTGGGGGTTCTGTGTAAGCAGAGGACAGAGGAGGATGTAAAGGCTCATGATGGGGTTGGGGGAGGAGGAGGGAGGCCAGAGCAGCCCTATGGAGGAAGGAGGCTGAGTGGGGCTGAGTAGGTGGAAAGTGTTAGGACATGAAGAGCCAGGGAGGGAAGGAGTAAGTCAGAGGTTGGCTGGAAACCACTGGCCTGTTAGGTGTCAGGAAGCTCCTGTATCCAAGGAAGGTGGTCGGGGGAGGTGAGCAGCTCTGGGCAGGGGCTAAACCCTTGGCCCTTCCCCCATGAGGGAGGCTGACACTTGGCTGCATCCAAACCTGGCTATCACGGCCCCGCTACCTCATTCCCTGAGCCCCACCTGGTATTGGTTGGGAGGCTCTGGGGTTGGCTGTGCTCACCAGTGAACGGAGCTGGGCTGAGTCATCTCAGGAGCTGGCAGGAGTTTCCAGTGTCTCAAGAATCAGACGGTCTTGAAATTGCTGATCAGAACTGTCAGATTAGGCCCAGGCTTTGGCGGGGGACAGTTAATTAAGTGGAAGGACCAGACCTTCCAGGTTCACTTTACCTGATGGAGCGAGGCTGCTGAGCCAGGGGTTTAAGAGGAAGGCCTCTCACTGTGCCAATTTATCAGGCGATTTGGGCTCTCAAAATTAGGGCCGTTCCCTCACGTTTGCCCTTGATCTTAACATTGCAGTTCTCAGGGTGGATTGAGGAAAGTGAGTTTCCTCACTGTGATTCTAGGGGAGGTGACAGTCGAGGGCTGGTGGGAAGGGTGTCTGTGTCCTCTGGCCCAGCCCCACTTCCTGTCCTCAAGCTCTCCATCCACCGGGAAGTACGACGGGAATAGGAATGACGCTCCACCCCTCGTGACAGGCAGATGAGCTGGGGGACCCCGGCTGGGGGATCACATCACAAGGCGCCTTGGAATTGACTCCTAAAGGAGGATGGAGGTGGACTCATCTCAAGGAACAAAGACATGCAAACCCCTCCCCCTGGAGAAAAGCAAGCAGGAAATGAACCCCACAGAGTGGAGTTGGGCCACTGCATCGCAGTGACACAGGCTGGAACCCTTTGCTGCAGAGCTTGCACCTGAACAAAGGTCTCCTTGAGCAACAAAATACAAAGAAACCATAAGGGACTAAAAATAACTGCGTACATGTGCAGTTGGGGCAAATTCTGGACAACAAGATAAGACCAAAAACCCAACAGCCACTTCTGAAGAGCCGGGAGCAAAAGCTCGGTGTCGGGAGCAAAAGCAGGGTACAGCGTGTGACCCCCGCACACAACACCATCAAAGGGGTGGGCAGACCTTTAAGCCATCCCTCTGGCCCAACCCCTGGACACACCCCTATGCTCACCCCGTATAAGGAATCAGCTTGCCCTTCCTTGGGGAAAGAGGAAGGGAAGCTGTTGTTTGTTCTTGCTACCCCCCTGCTGCAGCAGGAGTCCCCATAAAGCCTTGCCTGAATTTCTTGTCTGGCCTCTTATCAATTTCTATTGATTAAGGAGGCCAGTTGATTAAGGAGGCCAAGAACCCTGGTCAGTAACAGTAGGAGAGCAGTGAGCTGGACGCTGTGCCCTCCTGGGTCTCGTCCGCCAAGAAGAGTAGTGCAGGACGGACCCTCTTCAGAGACAGATGTGTCCTTCACAGTGGCCTCCCCACACTTACGAGGATGCAACCTACCAGGGGTGTGGAATATGTGGGTCTTGAATACTGTTTGAATGAAAAAGAAAAAGACCAGATGACCTTCACGGTGCTCCCTGGCTGTAATATTGCTGTGACTCCAAGGTTATAAGGCGGAGGGGCACAGCAGAGGGGCCGTCAGCATTGAGGGAGCCCAGGGGCAGCCTGAAGGAATATGGAGAGATGGCAGGGGTCTTGCTGAGCTCTGGGTCGGAGGCACAGGAGAGTCTTGGAAATTTGGGAGGTGCATGGATTTCCTGGGGCTGCCAGTACCCCGCTTTTGCCCCTGGCTTTTCAGAAGTGGCAGTTGGGTTTTTGGTCTTTTTGTATATTTTGTCCAGAATTTGCCCCAACTGTGCATGCATGCAGTTATTTTAAGTCCCTCATTGCTCGAGGAGATGTTTATCCAGGTGCAAGCACTGCAGTAAAGGGTCCCCGGTCCCAGGTCCCAGCCTCTCTCACTATGATGCAGTGGCCCAACTCCACTCTGTGGGTTTCATTCTCTGATTAGCTTTTCTCCGTTAGCATTGCAAACTGGGGGGCTTAAGACAACAGAAATCTGTTCTCTCTCAGCTCTGGAGGTCCGGAGTCTGGGATCAAGGTGTGGGCAGGGCTGGTCTTCTCTGAGGAGAGATCCCAGGCCTCCCTCCCAGCTCCTGGTGCTAACGTTTATTTTGTTATTGATGATAAGGATGAAGATGGTGGCTCTTACCAGATGTCAGTCAGCCACCCAAAGGAGCCACCAGATGCTACTGAATGATCCAGATGAAAAGAGACTAGAAATTTTCTTTTTTGAGGTTTGTGATGGGCGGTCCGTGGGGACCCTGGAATTGTTGATACCACCATTGTCACATGGCCTCCTTCTCTGGAACTGTGTGTCAGCTCCAAGTCTCTCCTTCTTATGAGGACACCAGTCACTGGACCAGGGCCCACCCAATTCCAACATGACCTCAATGTCAACTTGATTATATCTGCAAAGGTCTAATTTCCCAAATAAAGCCACATTCTGAGGCTCTGGGTGGACATGATTTGAGGGGGACATTGCTCAAGCCAGTACAGGGAGCAAGAAACGGGTTCAGAAAGTCGTCGCTGAATACAGTCTCTGCTACTTGACGCGTCCCTGGGCCCGTGCATGGGGCCTGGAGTCCGTAACTTCCTTGGGGGCCTCTCCCCCATCTCTCTATGACACAGGCTGTCCCCAAAGCCACAGCTAAGCATGTGGGCCTGGGGGTGGCCCAGGCGGGCCTGGATGGAACCCTCTTCGTTCCACTGCGGAGGGCACCAGCCCGAGCCCAGCCTTCCCACATCAGAGCGAGTTTGGACCATCTCAGTGGCTCCTCTTTGAAGCGTCTCAGGGAAGATCAATGGCTAATTCTCCAAACAGAGAGGCCCTCGTCAGGAAACCCCTCTCAGGGGTCACAGCTGCCCCTCCGGCTTTTAGGCTTCAGATTAGTTGTCTTGACTGTGGAATAGAAATCCATACATTTCAGAGAAGCGTGGAGATCCCTGGAGCGGATCCTCAGCTGGGCAGCCTCTCTAGCGGTGCTCACTATTTCAGACACTTAACAAGGCATCGGTGGAAGGAGGGCCCTGGGGGAGGCAGGAGTCAGGCTGACCGTGGCCCGATGGCGGACCCGGCGGGAGAGGAGGTGCCTCTACTCTTCATTAGGATGGTGTCCAGACCCACAGCCTCGTGCGGATAGCTGCCTTTCCATCCCACCGACGTGTGCGTTTCTTCTGGAGGTGTGGGCCCACCATCCCGGAAGCCACTCTGTTTGGCCAGAACCAAGGGATCAGGTCTGTGAGATGAAAACATCACTCTGCTCTCTAATGGACGGCAAGGCAGCCGCTGATCCTGCCTTGAGGCCGCGAGCTTGGCGAAGTCGGGGAGGCCGGGGAGCTGGGCGCAAGGAGGAGCCTTCGCAAGGCTGTTAGCGCATCGCGGACGCCCCTCAGGGCTGTTTGCCCTTGGTGATGTCTCAGGGGCATGGAACGAGCTGGAAAAGTGGATAGGAGCAGGTGTGAGTGTAAAAGGGCTCCCCAACCCATGCCTCCAATGTGTGTGTGCCTATGTGTGTGCATGTGTGTATGTGTGTGTGTGTGTCTGTGCGTGTGTCTGTGCGTGTGTCTGTGTGTGCATGTAGGCACATGTGCATGTGTGTGTAGGCTTCCCCACACCAAAAAGCAATTCTCAGATGCCAGCAGGGTGCCCCAGAATTTGATTCAATTCTGACACTATTCACCCCAAGAGAGAATCAGAGCCCACAAGTTAAGGGCTCAGTCCCACAAGACCACCCTCCACTTTAGACACCAGTCCTAGACCCAGGTTGTCACCTGTGCTTCTGACCAACCTGCTATAAAGCACAGATTCCCATACCCCATCCTCAGGTTTAATTAATTTGCCGGAATGGAAAACCCGTTTACTCACTAGATTACCGATTTATCATATAGGGTATTAAAGGATACAAACCAACAGCCAGATGAAGAGATACACAGGGCGAGTTCCCAAACAAAGAAGGTTCTGTCCTGGTGAGTTTGGGACCCGGCACCACGGCATGTAGAAGCCTTCTGCTTCCGCAACCTGGAAACTCTCCAAAAAAGGGGCAAAAAGCTGTCCTTCTGGGTTGTTATGGAGGCTTCATTATATGGTCATGATTGACTAAATCATTGGCCAATGCGATTGATTCAACGTCCAGCCCTGCAAGAGATCAGGGGAGGGATGAAAGTTCCAACCCTCCAATCACAGGGCGGGTTCTCCTGGTGACTAGCCCCACCCTTGGGTGGGATTCACCTTCCTTAATGGGTTTTCAGGAACTGAGGACAAGAGACCAAATTTTATCCCACTGCTCCAATCGCTCAGGAAATTTTAAGAGTTCTGAGAGCTGTGAGCCAGGAAGTGTGGATAAACACCAAATATATATGAGAACTATGTATTTGGCCATCTGAATGACAGAATATATATATTTTCCTATAAATCACAATATCACAGTGAGCTGGACAGAGCAGCTGTCCTCAGTCCCTGATTTGGAGAAGCACATTTTGAACAGCCCTTGCTATCCCTCGTGGGATGTGTATGTGGCCCTTACACACCATTTCGAGTCTGATGCAGTAAATTATTATTTTCCCAGAGCAGGTGCCTCCCCCGGAAATGTTTTGGAAGGGAATGCCAGCTTCTCATACTGAGAATGACCCAGAGAACCTCAGATCAGTCTCCCAGGTGGAAGCAGCTCTTAAGAGCTCTGGACATAAAGGACCCAAGTGAAAGGACCTGGCTAGGGAAGACAACTCTGACCTCCCTAATTAGCTGGGTGACCTTGGGCAAATCACTTAACCTTTCTGCGTCCCAGCTCCATCAAGTGTAAAATGTAGGCAGAGACACCAGCTGCTCTGCTGGCCCTGGGTCTCGAGGCTCACATAAGACAGTCAGCAAAACAGCTGGTAAACTGCAAGGTCCGGAGAAGCGTGCCCTGTGATTTCTGCATCTCCTTCATGACAAACGGTCCACATATTGGAGGGAACATTGGTTCTTCTGTGATGATAGGGGATAAGGCATCTAAGCCTCCACTGCGAACCAGGACGGGAGACCAGACCAAAGCAACGTTGCAACGTCAGAGAAAAGCTGGATAGTCACAGCTTGGATCTCAGTTTGCTGAAATTCCCAGAAGTAGTTCCATGAATTTCCTTTAGCAAACATTTATGGAAGATCACCTCTGTGCCAGGCTTAGGGCTTCAGCGATCGAAAGACAGGCACCCAGTGTGACCTCATGGATCTTGCCCGTGGATAAAGCACCTACTATGTGCTGAGCAGAGGTTGCCCCATTCCACTGTCACAGGTCTCTCTTAAGTAGATACTGCTGAGTTGTCCTCATTTTAGTAATTGGGGAAAGCATCATATATCTCTGGTCAAACAAAGATGGTGAAGAATCAGATTTCCAGAGGGGCTTGGAAGGAGGGCTGCCCTCCACAAGGAGGGAGGAGGGCGAGGTGGAGGTCAGCCTGGGGCAGCTTTCCCGCAGCCCTTCCTGGGCCTAGGCCCTCCCCAGCCTAGGACCTCCACCGGCTCCCTCTGAGCCCGGAAGCTTCCAGGCTGGGGTAGAGTATGGCTGTTTTCTCCAGTTCTCTGTCTGGTGAGGGGTGGACAGCACAGGAAGCTGAAGACAGCTGGCTGCTGCTCCTGGGGTGGCCAAGGGCACCACGCAAGCCCCGGGTGCTGTCACCGCGGGCTGTGTGGACTGGATCAGCAATCCTGGCAGCTGGAGGGAACGGTGTGGGGCAGCTTCTGTTTAGGTCCTTTGCCTTCACCCTCAAAGCAGGCTCTGAGATACCACTGCCCAGCTTGTTCCCAGGTCCTGTGACCTGCCGTGACCTTGGGTGCCCAGAAGGTCTGATACCTGGTCCTGGCTGGGACGCTGCTGACCACGAGCTGTGCCAAGAGCCTTGTGAAGGTGACTTGGGAGGAAGAAACGGAGACCACTTGTCTGCCTGTCCCTGCTTGCCCCCGTGTGGTTTGGGGGTCCCCGGGCTGCAGATGCAGGCTCCCAGGGGCTGGGACGGCCCCTCCACGTGCGGGGAAGGCCAGGGGGTGGGGGCAGGAACCCTCTGTGCGCCCCACTCGGAATCCACATGAAATTGAAAACAGTGATCCTACATCATGCCGGGAACAGAATGGGCTTCCTGGGTCCCAGCTTCCGCCTGGAGCTGTGACGTCCAGCGGGGCAGGGCCAGGTCTGATGTTTCAGAAATTTCTTCCCCAGGGTCTGGCACTTAGGAGGCTGCGCTGGGTGAAAGGTCCTCAGTGTGCTAGGTAGGCACAGTGCAAGATATGGAAACTGTGATGTGGTCAAGTGGTTTGAAACACTGGATAATACAGAGCTGAGTAGTTTTCTTTCTCATAGTCTTTCCCAGAGTTTTATTACTGAAAGCATGTGGCGTTTCTCTTACCTGTGTGACTGAAGAATCGACTTTTTTTTTTTAAATTGAGGTAAACTATAGATAACATAAAATTTTCTATTTTAAACATTTTTAAGTGGCACTAAGTGCATTCACAATGTTGTGCAATCATCACCACCATCCATTTCCAAAGCTTTTTTATCTTCCCAAACACACACTCTGTCCCATTGAATAATAACACCTCCCCAGCCCTTGGCCCACACCCCTCCCTCCACTCTCTGACTCTATGAAATTGCCTACTCTGGGGAACTCATAAAAGTGGAATCCCACAATATTTGGCCTTTTGTGTCTGGCTTATTTCATTTGACCTGTTTTCAGGGTTCATCCATGTTGTAGCAGGCTTCAGAATCTCATTGCTTTTTGAGGCTAATATTCATTGTATGGACGGACCACATCTTGTTTACCCATCTTATTCATTGGCTGATAGACACTGGGGTTGCTTCCACATTTAGCTACTGTGACTAATGCTGCATAAACATGGGTGTACATATATTTCTTTGAGTCCCTGCTTTCACGTCTGTGGGGCGCATACAGAGAAGTGGGATTGTCCAGTTATGTGGCGATTTTCTGCATAACTTTTTGAGGAACAGCCGTACTGTTTTCCACAGCGGCTGCACCATTTTACATTCCCACCAACCGTGGGTAAGGGTTCCAATTTCTATGCATTCTCACCAACAATTGCTGTTTTCTGTTGTTTTGATAGGAGTCATCCTGATGGGTATGAGGTGATGTCTCATTGTGGCTTTGATTTGTGTTTCCCTGATGATCGGCGACGTGGACCGTCTTTTCATATGCTTTTTGGCCATCTGTACGTCTTCTATGGAAAAATGTCTCTTGGTGTCCTTTGTCCATTTTTGAATTGGGTTGTTTGCCTTTTTGTTGTTGAGTTTTAGGAGTTTTTTTTTTTTTAACATCTTCATTGGGGTATAATTGCTTTACAATGGTGTGTTAGTTTCTGCTTTATAACAAAGTGAATCAGTTATACATATACATATATTCCCATATCTCTTCCCTCTTGCATCTCCCTCCCTCCCACGAGTTTTAGGAGTTTTTAGAAAATATATATGCTGGATATTAGTCCTTTATCAGATACATGATTTGCAAATATTTTCTCCCATTCTGTGGATTGTGTTTTCATTCTCTTAATAGTGTTCTTTGACATACAAAATTCGTAATTTTTGAGGAGTCAACTTTTAGAATATGTTAATACACTCAACAGATTGAGAAAGTGGTCTAGTGAGGCCCCCTTTTGGTTTTCATTTATTCACTCAGCAAACATTTGCTGAGTTCCTGCTGAGTGTCAGGTGTGTTCTAGGAACACGGTTGTGACACATATGGACGTGGTTCCTGCCATCCTTCATGGAGGGGACAGGAGACCAGCAATGCACACACAACACAGTGTCGGGTTGTGATAATTGCTGTACAGGAAACAGATTCAGGAAAGGGGTGCAGCATGTGGGGAAGGGGAGGATTGTGCCAGAGATGTCCCCTCAAAGATTAGACACTTGAGTGGGACCCTAAATAATGAGAAGGAACATGGAGAATCTGGGGGAGGGTGTTCCTGGGTGGGGGGAGGAAGGTGAGTATGAAGACTCGGAGGTGGGAAGGTGAAGGTGGCCGTGAGTGAGGGGGAGCCAGGTCGATGATAGACTGGGGACATGTTTAGAGTCTCTCACGCCTGGGGAGGGGCTGGGATTTTATCTTGGGTGTGTCAGGGGGAAGCCACTGGAGGCTTTGGAACAGGGAATCATGTGATCTGATTCCTGGTTTAAAGCCCCTCTTGTCTGCTCATCCCCCCACTCCCATTTCTGAACGGGGTTGACTTGACCCTGCTCCCCCATTGGATCTCAGGTAAGAGTTGGAGAGGGGTTAGAAGGCTCCTTTTTGTTCATAGGTCACCATCCGACCTGCTGGCGGAGACCCCGAGCCTCCCAGGAGAGCCTGTGTTTGTGCTACATGCTGTGACCTGCGGGGCTCTGCGGCTTCTCTGTGTGGGAGGAACAAACACTGGGACCAGAGGCTGGTTGTGGCAGAGACCGTGGCCACTTCCATGGAAGACTCCACCTCCCAGCCTCCCTCAAAGTAAGTCAGGGACCATGTGATGGAGTCTGCCTGATGGGATGTAGCTGTGGATGGAAGAGGGGATCCTGAGACAGGCATAGGTACACAAGTCACCAGGGAAAGCCACCAGGATCCCTGTCTATTCTGAATTATGCTCTGGTTTTCAAGAAAAACATTTCACTGTGCTAAGCCACAGACGTCTAGGCATCGTTTGTTACAGCAGCTGCTGAGTCTTACCCTGACTAATACATCTCCCATACCCGGCCCGGCAGAGATGGCAAAGGGAGTCAAGGAAAATGAAGGCATTTGTCTCAACATCCCTGGATGCAGAAAAGGGACCTGATTCTATGATGCCTGTGGCCAGTGGGGGTGGGGGGAACTTGGGGTTGGCTTTGGCTTTTCCGTTTCTTACACAAGTCACATCTTCTCTTGAGTTAAGTCTAAAAGAACTTAATAAAATAATGTTAAGAGGAAAGTAAAAAGATTCCCGCCAATCCTTCTGGGGTAAACAGCAGGTAATAGACAGCTAACTAGGAATGCCACATGAAGCCACAGTCCTTTTGTTTTCATGGTCATAATCATTCTTTTCCCACTGCCAGATGGACTGTCAACTCCTGAAACTCCAGGCCTGGGGACAAGACACAGCACCCAGTCAACAAGGACCCTCGAGGACTTTCTCTGTAGCAGCTCAGGCTGGGAAATCTTTAATCGTCTACTTACTGCTCTGTCAGTCACACCTAACTGTGATTATTTGAGATCAATGAAATGCCGCTTACCCTACAATGTAGCTGGTTAGTCCAATATTCTTAATTATTTTTCAAAAATTTAAAAAGCGCACTGCTTGTTTCTGATTGGTTTCAGTGAAATCTCAATTAGCAGCTCATATATTGGGAGGTGGATGGCCAATGGGTCTGTCTCTGATGGACTGTGTGCCTCTGGGAGACCCTTGGGGGTCTGGGGGGCTGCAGTTCTTTCTCCCACTGGGGTCCAGAAGACTCCCACTCATCTCATTGGAGGTTGTTATTTGAGGTGTGTCCCACCCAAGGGGAGACTGTCATCTGTTCACTTGTGTAGCACCCACCATGGTCATGACAGTAGACCCCACGCAGACACCAGGGTGAAGCAAGGTCCTGCCCCTCGTGGGGTCCTTGGGCTGGTCGGAGCTGGATGTAGGGACCCACGTGGGAAGTTAACCAAAGAAACCCGTTGCACTGTTAAAAGTTATGGAGGCTCTCAAAGAGCTTCTGATGATGTGGTTATATCTATCTGATATTTACCTTCTTAAGGATGAAAGGGAAGGAATTTAAAAATTACACAGTTATCATTTAGAAAATAACAATAATAAACTCCATAACTTGTTAACATAAATAACATATTTTCAGAAAGCTAATCATATATTCCTTCTCCCCTCCCTTGGTGGGAAGTGTGGTCTTGTTTTACCTTTTAGCAAATCTCTTTCATGTTTGATTTAATACAAGACAGCTGAATTCTCAGAACAACTTCTGCGTTCAATCTGTCTCAATATGTTGTTTTGTTGGAAATATAGGCATACCAGGGAGATATGCATGTTCCGCTCCAGCTCACAGCAACAAAGCAAATATCTCAGTAAAGCAAGTCACATGAATTTTTTGCTTTCCTAGGGCATGTGAAAGTTCTGTTTATGCTGTACTGTAGTTTATTAAGTGTGCAATAGTAGTATGTCTATTAAAAACAGTGAACACGCCTCAATTACTTTATTGCTAAAAAGTGCTAACCATCACCTGAGCCTTCAGTGAACTGTAATCTTCACTGTGGGGGGGGCGGGTCTTGCCCGGATGTCGATAGCCAATGACTGATCAGGATGGTGGTTGCTGAAGGCTGGGTGGCCATGGCGATTTCTTAAAATAAAGCAAAAATGAAGTTTGCTGCATCAAATAACTCTTCCTTTTATGAACAATTTGTCTGAAGCAGCAATGCTGTTTGATAGCATTTTAGCCACAGGAGAATTTCTTTCAAACTTGGAGTCAATCTTCTCAAACCCTGCCACTGCAGGGTGTATGTCATATTCTAAATACTTTCTAGTCAGTTCAACAGTCTTTACAGCCTGTTCACCAGGAGTAGCTTTTCCATCTATGAGCAAAAACCACTGTCTTTGCTCATCCATAAGAAGCAGCTCCTTATCTATTAAAGTTTTATTCTGAGATTGCGGCAATTCAGTCACATCTTCAGGCCCCACTTCAAATTCTATTGATAGTTCCCTTGCTGTTTCCACCACATCTGAAGTTCTTTCCTCCACTGAGGTCTTGAACCCCTCAAAGTCATCCATGAGGGTTGGAACCAACTTCTTCCAAACTCGTGTTAATGTTGATATTTTGTTGATAGTCCCATGAATCACAAATGTCCTTAATGGCATCTAGAATGGTGAATCCTTTCCAGGAGGTTTTCAATTGACTTTGCCCAGATCCATCAGAGGAATTGCCGTCTATGGCAGCTGTAGCCTTGCAAAATGTATTTCTCAAATAATAAAACTTGAAAGTCAGAAAGACTCCTTGATCCATGGGCTGCAGAATGGAAGTTGTGTTAGCAGGCATGAAAACAACATTAATCTCGTGTACATCTCCATCAGAGCTCTTGGGTGACCAGGCCCATTGTCCATGAGCAGTCATATTTTTAAAGAAATCTGTTTTTCTGAGCAATAGGTCTCAACAGTGGGCTTAAAATATTCAGTAAACCATGTTGTAAACAGACGTGCTGTCATCTAGGCCTTCTTGTTCCATTTACAGAGCACAGGCAGAGTAGCATAATTCTTAAGGGCCCTAGGACTTTTGGAATGGTAAATGAACATTGGCTTCAACTTGAAGTCACCAGCTGCATTAGCCCCTAACAAGTGAGTCAGCCTGTCCTCTGAAGCTTTGAGACCAGGCACTGACTTCTCCTCTCTTGCTATGTAAGTCCTGGACGGCATCTTCTTCCAATAGAAGGCAGTTCCGTCTACACTGAACATCTGTTGTGTAGTGTAGCCACCTCCATGAATGGTCCGAGCTGGATCTCTTGGATAACTTGCTGCAGCTTCTCCATCAGCACTTGCTGCTTCTTTTCCTTGCACTTTGCTGTTATGAAGACACAGCTTCTTTCCTTAAACCTCATGAACCAGCCTCTGCTGGCTTCAAACTTCTCTCCTGCAGCTTCCTCCCCTCTCTCAGCCTTCATAGAATTGAAGAGAGTTAGGACCTTGCTGTGGATTGGGCTTTTGCTTAAGGGAATGGTGTGGCTGGTTTGATCTTCTATCCAGACCACTCAAACTTTTTCTATATCAGCAATAAGGCTGGTTTGCTTTCTTACCATTCGTGTGTTCACTGGAGTAGCACTTTTAATTTCCTTCAAGAACTTTTCCTTTGCATTTACAACTTGGCTAACTGGTGCAAGAGGCCTAGCTTTCATCCTATCTCAGCTTCTGACATGCTTTCCTCACTAAGTTTAATCACTTCTAGCTTTTGATGGAAAGTGAGAGACGTGTGACTTTTCCTTACACTTGAACACTTAGAGGCCACTGTAGGGTTATTAACTGGCCTGATTTCAATACTGTTGTGTCTCACGGAATAAGGGGGACCGAGGAGAGGGAGAGAGATGGGGGAACAGCTGGTCAGCGGAGCAGGCAGAACACACACATCGTCATATATGGACGTGGCTCGTGGTGCCCCAAACAGTTACAATAGTAACATCAAAGATTACTGCTCACAGATCACCTTAACAGGTAAATAATAATGAAACAGTGAAATACAGCGAAAATTACCAAAATGTGACACAGAGAAATGAAGTGAGCAAATAAACGCCTTGGAAACGTGGTATCGATAGACACAGTGTTGCCGGGAACCTTCAATTTGCAAAGACCTGCAAAGTGCAGTAAAACGAGGTCTGCCTGTGTATGAAGGCAATGTGACCTCACACAAGTACGGAGCTGGAAAACCGAGCGGTCTTTTAAATGCTTTTCTAGATAATCTGCAGATAGTTTACTAATAATTGTAGCTATTCTGCTTTGATATTAAACCAAATGTCAACAAGTGGCATTTTTTTTAAAGCTCATTTACAGTGTGCAATCAGAAACCATCTTGACAACTTTTCCTTTCCTGTGGCATCAAAACCCATTCTTGCCCCGTGTGCGATTTTGTAATGCTGCACATTGGTCACCTGGAAAATACTGTTTTGCTGTGTTTTGCACATATCAACACAGTTCATTATTCGAGAAATCACATTGGTTGGTATCACTACGTACCTTATCACAAGGACCTTTAAGTCTTGGAAAGCTGTCGCGCTCCTGGCGGTGGAGACAAATTTTCCAGAATTCGAATTCCTGCTCGAAAGCCTGAATTCTATTCCTGGCAGCAAATCCTCTCTGCTGCTTCCCTTGGAGCGACAGGCTCCTTTTAGGTATTTTGAAGACTGTCTACCGAGCACCCGAGTCTGAATGATGGTGGTTCGTTTCTTAGCTGTTCTTTTTAGGTAAACATGGTTCCATGAAAAAGTGGCTGGTTCAGCTCAGGACTCAAGCGCTTTTCCTGAGACAAACAGTCCACTCTGGTTTGAGGCAGGGTGTTCCAGGCATGGTTCCCGTTTAATCGCAGAGAATATTAAAACTCGGGCTCGAGACAATAACATTGACCATTGTTTTTCCTGCTCCGTCGAGGCCAGGCAGTGCTGCGGCAGCTGAGCCCGCTGTCCTTGGTGGGCTGGGGGGCCTGTTCCACATGGCCACTTGGGGATCCAGGCTGGGGCTTCACCACCTGGGACACACGGGTAGTTCTTGGTGGAGGGCTTCACATGGGACATTAGACACCCCGCATCTCTTCTGCTCGTGGCCCATCGGCCTGCCAACCTGTGGGGACTGGAGAGGTGCCTGGAAGGAGAGGAGATCCCAGGGTGGACAGCCCAGCTGCCTGGACCACTGTGTCTGCCTGAAATGCTGCCCCTCGACCTCCCAGTCTTTCCAGCTGGGAGCCTACTCTTGGTCATCACAGCCCAGTGGCCGGGCTTCCTCTGAGTTCCTGCTCCCCCGCTGAATCCTGCTCTCTCAGCAGCTGCTCACTGTTCAATTGTCCATCCTCATGTGAAGAGCTTCCTCAGCTCACCAATATGCTGCAGGAACGATGGCTGGATTTAGGCCTCGATGCCCTGTACCCATCACCAGGTGGCTTCTGCCGCTGTGGTTGGGGTCCTCCTGGCCGACCCTACACCGGGCGTGGATGAGGGGACGATGGCAAGTCTGCAGCCACAGCTCTGCCTCTGAGAAGGTGGGCTTGAGGAGCACCTCTTCCCCTCTGGACCTCAGTGACCCCTCTTTGTAAGGGAGGGGTCTCCTGGGTTCCTCCCGTTCCTGTCACGCCACGATCGGCCCTCTCAGCCATGCAGAGGAGAGTCTGTTTGCAGTGAATGAATGAATTTCCATGGAAACACATTTTCTCACTGGGATCCTCTCGTGACCGATGGCTCTGGATGCCACCTGCAGCCTCGTGTATGTAGCTTCCTCTCTCTGTTTCTCTGTCTCTCAGGCTCTATGTCTCTCTCATCCCCCCATGGTCTATGTGTGTATATATATTTATGGTTACATCCCATGAATGCTCCCTCCACCTGGGAGATCGGGGACAGGGGGCATCTGTGTTGCGATGTCTATAATTAGGACAAGGCCCCTGAACTGCTGAAGCTAAACCTTTCAGAGAGTGATGCTCTATAAGAGATGGAGGGATCACGTGCTGGGTCCTGCTGTGCCAGCCTCAGCCGGTCCCTCCCCTGTGCACCCTCAGAGTCGGCACTGTGGACAGGTGCCAGCCTCGCCACCCTGCTGAGCAGATCCTGGGAACAGCCTTGGGCAGGCTGCCTGTGTCTTCCTCCAGGGCAGAGGAGATGCCCGGAGCACATGGCATATCCAGGGTCTCAGAACATTTGTGTTTGTGCAGGCATGGACCCTAAGGAAGCCGCAGGACTGAGAGGCAGGATTCTTAAGCCCGAGTTTGCAGATGACTCATCTGGGAGCCTTGACATGAAAGCTTCTAGGATGCACGCCCAGAGGTCCTGAGCCTGAAGGGCTAGGTTGGGTCTGGGGAATTTTCACTTTTGACAGGTGGTCCAGATGGTCCAGGGGCAAGGGTGGCTTGCTGTGCTGGGAGAAGCCGGCCTGGAGCAATGGCATTTCCTGTATCCTTGGCTGCAGGCATCATGGATGTAGTCCTGGCCGTATCCACACAGGGCTATCCTAGTTTCCAGCACCTTCTGACTTCCCGTGGCCTCTGGAGACCCAGCAGCTTTGCGGTAAGGCTTAGAGAAAAAGTCTTCTGTGCACACACTAGCCTGTTTTGATTTGGGAGGTTTTGTTTTTCCTGAAGAGCTGACGAAAGACAGAAGTGGAGGGGAGGTGCTGTCTAGAATGTGAGTGTTTATATCTCAATTTCTGATGCTCAGCTAAGAGTCATCGGTGAAAATGGGATTGTGGGCACATTCTGATTTTCTGGGGCGCCTCTCAGTACCTGCATCTCCAGTAACTCCTTGCTCTCTCCCTCTCCCCACCTCTTACTCAGATGAGTGGGTGGTAACCACGTGTAAGTGTCTGTTAGTGACAGAGAAAGAGCCTCAGACTTTCAAGTTAGCTTGTTGCTACACCAGCTGCAAATGTCAACAGGCCTGGGCACTGATGACGGGAACGAGAAGCTCTGTTCCCATCGATGGGGGAACACATGCTGGGGGCCCTTATCACGAACTTCTGCTTTATCTTGATTTTGTACACATTTGTCACTGTCTTTCCTTCAACTGGCTCTCTGAGCAGTGTCAGCTGGGCATAACACTTTCCTGTTACCTAGAAAGACCAAGAGCAGCATTCCAGTGGAGACCCAAGACCTGAATTAATTTCCAAAAGGGTGGAATTATTTTTCTTTCTGAGCCTAAGTCATGATCTATTACTCTTGGAATTCTCATTTCTTGTTCCTGTTTCTGAAATAGACCATGGACTGGCAAAGGCTAAGTAGGTGCCTGGAAACCAATGTGTTTGTGTCCATGGACCGCTCAGAAGGGGATGGCCTTCTGGAGCCCTTGGTGTCCACTGACACCTCTGGGACCTCTGGAGCATTCCAGACTGGCCACGTCTCAGCTGACTTTGTTCTCTGGGAAAGAGGGGCCTCTGCACCCCCTTGTCCAGGCCACACTCAGGATGTGGGATGTTATTAGCAAAGATAAGAGTTTCAGCCAAAAAACTGCCAGTTCTTTTGGAACTGGTTGGCCAAGAAGATATTTTTTTCAGGTTCTTTGGGGCACAGGGCAGGATGAAGAAGAATAGTGAAGAAGATGGTTGACTTATTTACTGTTCAGGGCCTATATGAGATTATTTACAGTAGCCAAAATAAGAAAGCAACCTGTGTCCATCGACAGATGAATGGATAGAGAAGATGCAGTACATATGCGCTATGAAATACTACTCAGCCATGAAAAAGAATGCAATTTTGCCATTGTAGCAACCTGGATGGACTTGGAGGGCACTATGCTTAGTGAAGTAAGTCAGACAGAGAAAGACAAACACTGTGTGATATCACTTATATGTGAAATCTAAAAAATACAACAAACAAGTGAATATAATAAAAAAAGAAGCAGACTCACAGATATAGAGAACAAACTAGTGGTTGCCAGTGGGGAGAAGGAAGGGGGAAGGGGGAATATAGGGGGTTAAGAGGTACAAGCTATAAGGTATAAAGTAAGTTACAAGGATATATTGTGCAGCACAGGAAGTATAGCCAATATTTTATAATAACTACAAATGGAGTATAAAGTTTAAAAATTGTGAATCACTATATTGTATACCTATAACTTATATGATATTGTATATCAATTATACTTCAATAAAAAAATTTAAAAAAAGAATCTACAAGAGAGAGGACGTATTCTGTTCCAGGTCTCTGGACCAAGTTGGAGCCATATTTTCACTTAATGGGGAAATTTGCACATGGGGGAAACGTTTTCTCTCCTGTCCATGTAAGTCAGGTGACTCTTTCCCACTTCCTCTGTCCTTGACAACCCATCTGTTAATCCAAGACACTTAACTTGTACTTAATTTCTCTTTGTCTTTAAAAAATGTTCCCCTCCCTCATCTCCCAAGCTAGAGGCCTCTATTCCAGCTGAGGGAGTGAGTCTTCACATGTCTTCTCAGGGATGAAGTTGGCTGTCTCTTCCAGATCTCAGGAAAGTAGTATAGCCAAGACGCCCACCAGTCTCCAGAATGAGCCTTCCACTCATTATGACTGGTGCTGACCATTGAGTGGGGACCATGTCTCCTTAGTTACGCCTCCCCTCCTTCCCTCTCCCCCTCCCCCCTTCCCCTCCCACTCTCTGCAGGATAATAGTCCTTCATAGGTCCTGCTCTCCCGATGGCATTCCTACATCTGATTGGCAGGAGTGTGGTGGGATTGGCTAGCCCTCTGAGCCTACTTGAGTGTGTGGACCACGTTCTAAGGCACCGTCTCCTCTTGTGTCATCGGTGGCTTGGCTACCCAGTGGCCTGCTCTGCCCGGTTCCATCCAGATGTGGCCTTCAGGGTTCCTGGAGTTGGACCAGAGCCTTATGAATTAACTAACAGTGACCCAGCTCACCTGAGTCCTCCACTCGGCCGAGCCTGGCCTCCAAGCTGCTGAAGGGGCATTCATCCTCATTTCATGCAGGGAAAACAGCAAGGAGAAAAGGCACGCTCGCAAGTTAATGTAAGGAAATGTCATTCCACGGTCCCTGTATTGCTCCTCAATTGAAAGCAACAGGGATCCGGGCCGAGGGGAGGAAAGTGGTCACGTAACCTGAATCATAACCCTCAGCTCCTGTTTATCATAAAATCATTTACGGCTCCATAAATTGTGTTGATTTGGGCGGCCGGGGATGTACGTCTTTGACTCAGGAGCTGACATTTCTGCCCAGTGGCGGCTCAGTGTGGGCTGGGAGGAGGTGATCATGCTGGACGGGCGGCTCGTGTTCGGGGGCATGTGTTGGGGGAAGCCTGTGGCCAGAGGAGGTGCCAGGAGGTCCGTCTGTGGGTGCTGGGTGCTTGGTGCACGGTCGGGGGAGTTGATGCAGCTGTGGGATGACGGGGAATGCTGGCCAACCGGCCCTTCCGGTCCTGGAATTCTGCCCTTGATTTCAAATTCTGAGCTGGCTTCCTCCTGGGTGTCCATTATACCTGACACACTATTTATTGAGCACCTGCTGTGTGCTCAGACTGCACGATGTCCTGGGAGAAGTTGTGTGCAAGACAGACAGGGCTCCTGCCTGCAGATTCCTCCCCTGGTCTTGGGATGGGCCTTAGCATCCCTAGATGAGCAGCATACGGGGACCCCTGCAGCACCCAATCCCTCTGCCTTGCAGTGCCCGTGGGGAGCCGGCATCCTCCGCCCTAAGTGGGGAGGATGCCACACAGACAACCATGTTGACAGACTTGTTCATGGACGCATAGCCTGGAAGGAGGGCATGGAACCAGGTGAGGCTTTCAGGATGCAAGGAGGCACCAGCTGGGGCCATCCCGATGCCAGCCCCATGGTGCCTCCACATCTGCCCCCTCTCTCTGATCCATTCCCTCGTCCACTCCTTCTCGGGCTCTCTTTCCTCACCCCGAGCTTCTTTTTTTATTAAATTGAAAGGTAAAAAGCCAACGCTCTGTGGAACTTCATCTTCCTGTCCCCTGTCCCACCCCCACAAGGTTTATTAAAAAACGAGACACCCAGCAAATCATTTTTATGAGCAATTAAGGGCCCCTCTCGCGGGTACATGGAGGGCTCAGCTGGCAAATGCATTTACACCCAGGGTTGAAGGCTGAGCTTGTTCCCCTGGTTCCACCCTTCCCCCCCCCCCAATTCCCCCATCGCTGTACACCTTGGTGGACCAGGAAAATGTTTTTATTTGTCCGTCTCAGGAGGAATGATGGTTTATATTCTGGGCACCGAGCAAATTTATTTGCCAATATTTTCTCCTCTCCATACGAACTGTTGGTTCATAAGTTTTGTTATTACAGAATATTATTTACAGATCTCAACAGAAGGGCAAAACAGCTGGGGGAATATTTGTTTGCACTCCCTCCCCCAAATCCCTTCCAAGTCTCTAAATAAACTTTTCTGTTGATTGTGAAGGGAACATCCATCAGGCTTTGCCCGTGAGTGCGAGGTGGAGAAGCCTAATTTTTTCTTGTTTTTGGAACATTTACTCTTTATCTTGTTGCCCTTAAGATGAAACTTATCCAGGAGTTAGCGACAGGGAGGGCAGGGGCCCTGGGCTAAGTTTTGGGGGAGGAGGTGGCCAGTTTAGGGTCTCAGGGGACAGGTGGGGGAGATGGCAGAGTTAGATGGGACTGGGGGTTGGGGGGTGCCAGGAGAAGGAAGGTTGAAGGGGAGACTAGATGTTGGGGGAACTGTGCTGGGAGGAGCTGCGTTGGAAGTGTCCACAGTAACCCGGGGGGAGGACCACACCCCAGGCCTGGCTGTGGCAGCTTCTTGCTGGAGAAGGGGAGCCTGGCCTCTAGGAGGGCGCCGCTCCTGTACAGGGGGTTGTGAACCCGCCTGGGGATGAGGCCTGGTGTTGTGGAAACTGAACTTAGCTTCGCGGGGCTGACAGTCCTGGCCCAGGGCGGAGGCAGTGCACCCCTTTGGACTTTTCCTCTAGGTTCCACGCTTACCTCTTCTGTGACCTCACTAAAACGTTGCTCCTGGTAATCTGGTAAGCCGGGAAAGTTGCTGGAGTCCCTGCCGGAGTCGGTATTGTCGGTAATCCTGAAGGAGGAGAGGCGTCCCCAGCGGAGACTCTGGGTGGGCGGATTGGTCTTGCTTGCCGGTGGAGAGGGTGGGGATGGAAGGTGCACCCTTTGGTGGGCCCACAGCGATGGTACCAGCCGAAAGCTACAGAAATGCTTCATAGACCGTGGTTTGTTACTATAGCGTTCATCATGGCAAGCTGGTGGCACCAGGAGAAATGGAGCCCCTGGCCAGTGTGAGTCGTAGCCGTGCAGGAGGGGAGACCCTGGAGGAGGAGAGAGCCCGCCTAAATTGATGTCTACAGATTGAATTTCCAGAGGCTTAGGAGGAGGAGTTCTCCAATGTCCTGTTTCCAGGCCTTGCTCAGGAAGCCCTGTATTCATTCAGGAGACCACCCTTTAAGGTTTTCAGATGAGCTTATGAGGGGGTAATCTTTAAAAGTCCAAAGCAGATGCACCCGGGGCCTTCAGCAGATGTGTTGCTTTGAGTGTGCAATCCGGGAGCAGCGATCTCTGGGCACGTGATGCCAGCAGGCACCTCTCCTGTTCCGGGGTGGAGGTTTTCAGATGCTGCATCTTCTCAATTCAGCCTCCTGTTGTACTAGTTCTGTGCTGCGCACCTTGCTCCCAGAGGACTCGTAAGCTGTGGAACATTTTAACGCGATGCCACAACACAGAGCGCTGCCTTGTAGACGGAGCTCGCAGATGCATCCCAGTGCCCCTCTCATCTACCCGCCCGCCTACCTGCGCATTGGCCGGAGGAATTCTTAGTGTGATGATATAATCTGTGTGTTGGGAAAGTGTTCAAGATTGAATGCCTTAGGCAAATACTTAAATGAGCCAACTGGCAAATTGAGGGGGTCATTGTACTGTGCTGGAGGTGCGGGTTGGTCACGCCCCAATTGTGATAGAAATGGCAGCTCTAGTTTGGGCATTCCTACTAAGAAGGGAGTGGTCAGGGTACCAATAGTGATCTTTGATTCATCTTACTCTATGTGTGTCTTTTTTTTTTTTTTTTGGTGGTACGCGGGCCTCTCACTGTTGTGGCCTCTCCCGTTGCGGAGCACAGGCTCCGGACGCGCAGGCTCAGCGGCCATGGCTCACGGGTCCAGCCGCTCCGCGGCACGTGGGATCTTCCCGGACCGGGGCACGAACCCGCGTCCGCTGCATCGGCAGGCGGACTCCCAACCGCTGCGCCACCAGGGAAGCCGTCTCTATGTGTTTTTTAACTTCAATTTTGCTTGATCAGATTTCAGAGTAATCTTAGTGTTCAAATGGGAAGACCCTGAGGTGAGGGGTGGTGGAGAGGGAAAAGCCTGCCGCAGGTGCTGGGAGGGGTGGGCGTGAAGAAAGGGAGAAGGGGGGAGGGTTGTGGTTAGGTGTGGGTTGTAGAGGGTGGGAGTGGTAGGGAATGTGGGTTGAAGGGAATTCTCTGGAGAAAAGATCAGTAGGCAGAGCTCTGGGGAATTATATAGAGCTCATGAGCAAAGAAAATACTAGTTAATAGTAAATTGTTAATGCTAGTTAAATTATCACTTGGAAGCACAAAAAAAAGTTGCTTGGAAACTTTCTAAAATGCTTAGAACTCTGCTAAGTGCAGGGGGAAAAGCAAAACTGCTTTGCTGCAAGATGGGGAAGACTGAAAAGGTAACTGAAGACCTGGTTATTGGTGGCTTGAAAGATTGGTGTCAGAAACTTGCATCAGCAGGTTAGCATCCTTCACTGCTTTCAAGCTTCTTACGTGGTTCATCTGGAGATGTGTGGTATTTGGGAGAGGTCTTCGAAAAGACTTTAAATACCCATATTGTGGGCTTTTAAAGCAAGCTTGAGATTTTGGAGTGCACTTAAGATGGTGAGAGGTACTCTTCTGGGTTTGCAACATTTTTTTCCACAGAGGTTTTGCAGTCGAAAACTTGAGCAAAGTGAAAATGCAATGATTTCTAAAGGAATTTTGTGTTACTTCCTGCCTTATAAGCACATCTCTTCTTTGTGATGAGTATTAATTAGAAACAGCAAGAGTTTTACTTTTCGTTGTCATTGTAACAAGGAGAACCTAATGACTTTGTGATCACTGTAAAATTACTGTCATATTTGGTAGCAAGCATGTAGGCTTGCTAAGGTTACAGTTAGTAATCCACTGTATCTTTAGTTTGAATGTTTGTGTTTTTTAAGTGATAACCGTATTAGAGGGGAAACTATCAGGCAACATCAGTTTGGGAAATAAGCAAAACTGGGGATGGGGAGGTGCTTTATTACTAGATTATGGTGTGTTTGTGAAAATTCAGGGAAAGATCTGAATCCTTTGTGATAAAGGAATACCAGTGGCTTTAAAAAAAAAAAAAAAAAGATGAAGCTTATCACCCGTCACTGGCACCCAAACACTTCAGGCAGGACCCATCCGAGTTTGCCAAGCAGCTCACTCTCCAGAGAGATGACTCCTGAACCTAATTTTCTGCTACTCCATTGGGTCCCCAGTTATGTCCAGAGATCATGAAATTCTCCAAACAACGTTTATTTAACAGACGCCTCCTTTGGAAGGCGACGTCCATCAATGTAACACAGAGATCATCTTTTTTAAACCAAATGGTAAAGCCTGTGTTCTGACAGCATTTCCCTTGGTGCTTAAATTTATTTAAACAAACGGCTGTTCAAGGGTCCTAATTTAAGTCATCCGTGTGAGAAATGAAATTTATTTGAAAGAATAAGGAGATGGGAGCTGGGGACTCAGTCCCTGAACACCCCAAAAAGATCTGTAACTTCTGGAATCATAGAACAAGTCTGTTGTTTGAAATCAGTACCCAGTAGGGAATTGCGGCTCCAAAACCCGCTAATAAATGTTTCTTCCTTAAATCTAAAATACTCCCTTCTGGCAACCACAGATAATCACTGGGACGGCAGATTATCTTTCTTGACTTTGTGTCCTCAGTGTGGAGAAGAGGGAGCTTGGAACCTGTTGAAATCTGGCCACTTGATTTCCCTGCTCTCCTCCTGCCTCCCCGACTTCCTCCGCTAAGAAGGATGCTGCAGCCACATAGCCTCAGAGCACAAAGCCTTGTGGTCCCGACCGGTCAGCTCCTGCCTTGATTCTGCTCCAGAAGCAGAGTGAGGATGTAGAAGAGGTCACAACCTGTCTCGACCAACTGAGCAGCTGTCGGAAATTTCCAGCAGACACTCACTCAGAACCTACTCGGTCTCAGCATCACTGGACAGCAAGCATCTCGCCTGTTGTGCACGGTCCTTCCACAAACACTTGTTGAAGGGATGGGGAAGTGAGTAAACGGGCTCCTTTGCTTCCCAAAGTATCAAGGATGCTTACTGCCCTCTTGCGTCTCCTTCCTAAGGACAGAGAGTCTCCAGGGGCTCAGCGTCCCTTGTGGGGGCTTGGATGTGGGTCTGTGGACATTTATGTGCCAGCTCTCCTCCCATACACCCAAGTAGGTGGGACGCCATCACTTATCCCAACTCAAGAAGTTCCAATCATTAGACTTTCGTCAAGTGCCTACAGCAGCGTGGGTGTGGGTGTATGGTGGACGTGATGCTTATTCTTTGCAACCCAGCCCGTTTCGGTTATGAAGCTACTTTCTGCTCTGTTCACCCAGCGTGGGGTTAATTGTAGCTTGTGTTCCAGGCCTTCCACCTGACCCTGTTTAACATGAACGCCTCTGTCTGGATTTTGTGTCCCAGGAAGCAACCGATGTCGCTTCTACCTCAGGAAATCTCTATTATTATTGTGGTGATCGTAGGTGATGCAGGGGTCACTGAGCAAACAGTGGCCTAAGCGTCGTCCCTACATGGCCCTGAGTCAGAGGCGGGTGTAGACCAGTGCAGGCTGTGTTCCAGGGCTGACACGGGGGTGCCCCATGTCAACCTCTCAACGGTGCCGTGGAGAGACGGGTGTCAAACAGCTTCCCATCTGCAGAAGGGCAGTGGTAAGGCCGCCCACCCCCTCTCCCTCCCCACTCCTGCCATAGCTGGTTGACTCATTCACACTCGCCCCTTCACCTCCACCTTCGGCCCTCCCTTCTCCTCCTGACACCCTGGCTGGCTGCCAGCACCTCCCCCACACCTCCTACGCACACCCGCTGCACCTGACTCTGCTACCCTTCTTTCCAGGAACCGTCCTCACACTGGGCCCCTCCTACTGATCACTGTTCCCCTTGGGTCATCTCCTCTCTGGGTCCTGAGATCCTGCCATGACCCACCCCCTCCCTCCTCTCCCCCTGATGCTCCTGCCATGGCCCTCCCTGCCCTAACTATACCTGCTGTCCTCCTATGACTGGCTGCTCCCTTCCCCCCAGAATTTCCTGCAGCCTGGTCCCAGAGTGACGGGGTCTCCTGGGCTGGGGCTGGCCTGGCCGCCATGAGCTCTCCTGTTTGCCACAGTCGCAGAGGCACTGGGCTCAGAAACAAGCGAAGGGAGCAGATCTCCACGGGAATCAGAAGACTGAAGGAGTTTGTTTCTGGGAGCTGGGAAGGCAGGAGTCTTCACTCGACTTACACACTAGGGCGTGCAAGGTTTCATGGAGATCTTCGCTCTGACGGGACATGACCCACGACTGGCTGGGCTGCATCTGCATCAGAGCCGCCAGAGGCCATTCGGCCCCCACCCACCTGCTGCCAGGCCCTGCACACCTGGAGCTCCAGGTGGGGCATAGATACACTTACCTGGGCTCCCACCCGGGGAGGGTTAGAGGACTTTGCATCAGGGGGAGGTGCTGCTGCAGGAGCCTCTGTGAGGCTGGGGGCCCAGCCCCTCCCTGGCCGTCTGGGCCCTGTCTCCAAGCACAGACTCTCCCTGGCTGGATGCTGGGATGACGTGAGCCAGGTCCCCTTCTCCCCACAGCCTGCCATCCTGGAGCCATAGACATCCTGTCGGCAGGACACACGAGCTCCAAGGGGAGTTCACACATCCCACCAGAGCCCAGAGCTGCCTGTTGGAGGCCGGGCTGAGAAGAGGTCGCAGGAGGTTGTGGGGCCCATGCCGCCGTCCCACAAGAGGGACACAATGGCGACTGCCGGCCCCCCGTCTGGACACTCCAGGCTCCGGGACAGAAGCCATCCAGGTGCTGATCCCGCTGCCTTTCCCCTGGTTTTCCCACTGTTCACAGCCCTGACCCTTAGTCTGAGCTGTGGCCTGGAGGCCCTGAGAGGGTGGGCTCTGGAGTCTTTCTCCTCAGCAGACTCCTGGGTCTCCAGATGGGGCCCCTCAGAGCACAGCAAGATCCCTCAGCTGAGGGGCCTCCGGGGTCTCCCTCTCTGCCCCCCACCCTGGCTCCTGAGGTGCCTGAGCTGGGGATGAGGCAGGGACCCAGGCCTCTGGTTCTTCCTGAGCCAGCTCTTCGTGGCCCGGGATCAGGAGGGAGGATGCAGGAACTGTATGATGAGTCCACAAGGCTTGGGTGGCCTCCCTCCTCCTGTGCTTCCTGCTCAGCCTGCCACACGGCAGGGCCCAAGGCAGGAAGTGTGCGGGGCAGGGGCAGGGACAGGGGCTCCCTTCTCATGGCCCCCAGCCACCCTGATGAGGTGTGGTCTTGGGCTGGGTTCTCCCTGGGGTCTTAGGGTCACGGGTGGTCCAAATCCCAGGCTCCCCGGCTGTGCCTTCTGAACTGAACTTGGTCGTGCTCCGTCCTTTCCAGGGAGCACTTCCCCTCCCCCACTGCCACCTGGAGGTCCCCAAGACCTCCAGCTGCCTCTTTATAGATTTATTTTTGGGAAGAGGGAGAGGGCTGTAGGGTTTCTTATTGTGAGTGGTACCTCTGGGGTTCAAGCTGGGAGGACAGGATTAGTCTGGGGAGGAGGGGCCCCGGGTGGAGTGCGCATCCCCCTGCCCAGGCTCCGGGGTCCCATTCCCTGCCCCAGCCCACTCTCCATCTGCACGGCCAGGCCACTCTACACCCGACTCCATCAGGCCTGCTGTGTAGACACTCTTAAGGCCAGTGCGGTAGAAGGAATAATGCCCTCCCAAAGATGTCCACATCCTGATCCCTGAAAACTGTAAATATGTTATTTACTTGGCAAAAGGGACTTTGCAGATGCGATTAAATTAAGGATCTTGAGATGGGGAGACTAGCCTGGGTGATTCAGGTGAGTCTAATGTCATCCCAGGGCAGGAGAGGAGGTCAGTGATGCCCTGTGAGAAGGACTCAACCCACTTTCACTGCCTTTGAAGTGGAGGAGTGGCCACGAGCCAAGGGATGTGGGCGCCATTAGGAGCTGGAAAAGGCCAGGAAACCGGTTCTCTGGAGCCCCCGAAAAGTAAAGCTGACACCTTGGATTTATCCCCGTAAAACTCCTATCAGGCCTCCAGAGCATGAGACCATGAATGTGTGTGGTTTTAAGCCACTGGGTTTGTGCTGATTTGTTACGGCAGACACAGGAAACTAACACAGCTGGGACCGGAAACTCTCAAGGAAGCTCCATCACTTTCCTCTGAAGGTCCCTTCGTCCTCGCTCCAGGCTGGGCCCGGGGGAAGCAAGGTTGGCCACAGGGACGGCAGCGACTGCGGCACTGCCCTACCGGGGCCACCTGTCCTCGGGGAGGGAGCCAGCCGCAGAAGCATCGGGTTTGCCCTGGTTCCTCGTGGCCATTCTCAGGGGCAGTCAGAAGTCACCACCTTCTCCGTAGCCCTGCAGCTCTGCCCACACCATCCTTCCCATTTCCTTCTTGCTGCTGGGAGAGGTGGAGCTTGGAGACCCCACGGCCCCCCTGATGTCCCCATTCCATTTCTGAGATGCACGGATGCAGAAGCAGAAGTCAGCACGGATGTTTCTTCATGAAAAATATACCCCCTCCCCGTTTCCAGATTGTTCTTCCCACTAGATCTGACTCCCGAGGCCTTCAAGGGAGAATAAAGCTGCTGGCAGAGCTCTCTAATGGGGCAACCCCAGCCTCCTGCTGCCGAAGGATGGTGCAGACAAATAGCAAGACAGCCATGCACGTGTGCACGCGTGTGTGTGTATAAAGCATGTGTGCATGTGTGCATATGCACATGAGGGCCCATGTGTACACATGGCTGTGAAGGTGGTCATGTACGTGTGCTCGCCTATTTGTATGTGTGCAAGCGCGTGTACGTCTGAGGTTTTCAGGGATGGGGGTGGGAACACTTCTCTCACTGGCTCCTGACCTTCCGAAGTTACAGTGCAGACCTAGTTCTTAAGTGGAATCCTGCCTTCTGGAGGTTGAGACTTCCTGGCTTATCATCTGAGCCCGGCTTCCATCTGCTGGAAGGAGCTGGGTGGGAGCTGCCATTGTTAAGTCTATTTCACAGAGCCTTCACCTCCAGCACAAGAGTCTCTAGGGTCACACACTTAATGTGATTATTCTGAAAAACTGAGTGGAGTGACTTGTCTTATGAAACCCCTGCTACCCACATGTTACTGGACAAACCAGCCAGATCCATCTTTCGTTCTGCATTAGACCCAAGACGCAATGATGTTGTTTTCATGGTTCATAGTTCAGGGAAATTTACATTCGGTTCCTTTTAGAGAATATAAAGGTGGTTGTTACATAACAGGGAGTAGACTAGGAGAAATGTCTGTATCATTTCAGCATTTGAAACTATAATTTAAAGACTTAAACTGAGTGTTCTGGACCTGCAACTTCCACCCACTGACTCACGGGTCAGTGAGTGGGTTTGGACAGAAGTGCTGGGAACAGCACAGCAGGACATCTCAGCAGAAGGACCCACTGGTGACTTGATGCTTCTCACTCCACAAATAGGTGATGGGTCAGCCCATTTCTTTGCTCAAATATCTGTGGGTACACGAGAGGAGGCATCGTCCACTCAGGATTTGGTATCAACCATAGAACATAACCCATCTTTTACACGAGCATTTCCTTCTCAGAATAAACCTTTTTCTACAGCGCACGGGTTGGGAAATGGCCGTTGGCTTTGCTGTTCTATTTTGTAACTCAGTGTGCTGCGTGAGAGCACTGGCAGTCAGGCTGTCCTTGGATCTGGTCTCCTCTCCTTGAGATGCCAGGAGGAGGCTCCCCATCAGCTCTCAGGCTGCTGCCCTCAGGCACTCAGGGAAGAGGGCGCCAGAGGGTGTGACTGCTGGATTCGTGGAAAGCTGATCAATGGGGCGTTGCGAACGTCTGGCCACCAGCCAGGTGGGTGGACTCGGGCTGGTTATTAACACATGTAAACTCCAGTTTTCTCATTTGTGATAATTATCCCTACCTCACAAGAGTGTTGTGGGGATGACAATGAATGAAGGTATGAAAGCTCTTAGAACAGTGTGGGCACTTAGCAAGTGCTCAGTGAACGTTGGTTTGCTGTAATCACCACCACCACCATCATCACCACCACCATCACCATCACCATCATTATCACCATCATCATAATGATCACCACCATCACCACCACCACCACTATTATTATGATTTCCATGGTGTATCACCTGCCTTGGTAGTAGGCACAGAGAGGTTTAATCGACTATGACTATCTTCAATTAAAGAAAGAATGGTTGCTCGAGTACATAATGAAAGAAGTATCAGTACTATTATGAGGTGCTATTATCATTCCTCTTTCACAGGCAAGGAAGCTGAAGCCCAGAGAGGAACCTGCCCGGCATCACAAAGAGGAGTCAGGATTCAAAGTCAGTCAATGTCAGTCAAGCTCTTAACCCTGGAAAGACTTGAGCCCTGGACGGAGGACGGCTCTGTAGGACGGCTGCACGGGGAGACTCAAGCCCCAGTTAGATGCTTCAAGTCAGTGACTCAGTCGTTTCAACCACTGAAAGTCTATGATTTTGCGGAAACTGTTTATTCAGGTAGCCAACTGCGAAATAGAGAGTGAATGGGGTCAAATATTTTGAAACATGTTCCTAGATTAGTAAACAGAGACTGGGATGCCCTGGGGAGAGATATTTGACGATTAAAAAATCGTCAGTGGGATTCAGTTTTCAACATGGAAGCGGCGTGGGAGGCTAGGCCAAGGCCCCTCCCATCTGAGCTGCTCATCACGCAGCTCCCAGGACACACACAAGACTGACTGCTGGCAGCTGCATTCCTAATGCTTGTCTACATGTTTCTCATTTGATTCTTCTCTTATTGGAGCCTTGAGAGATGTGACGAGCTGAAGCGTCCTTTAGGGCAGCAAACCCCAGGAAAAAGATAAAGCAATTCTCAGCTGTGATTCAAGATGAACCTCCTTCCCCTTCATTATAAAATACTTATCTCTCTTTATCTCCAAGTGAGCAGCGTTATTTCAATTTAACGGCGTGTGAGAAATGTACCACAATATAATAAAAGGACCAAGGATGCACTACTTAATGTCAGAATGACAGATGCTTCAATTAGGCAGACAGGACTATTTCTCCCCAAAATAGATAAAGATGAAATTTTTATAAGATTGCGCTGCTTGTGTTTATATACGTTATAAGCTTTATATACTGTTTATATACTGTTACAAGCTTTCATTACAAGGTAAATTAAAATAAAAACTCCTCTTTCAACGGAAGCTGACCATCTTGCTAATAATTTTGTGACTCATAATCACAGTTCATCAAAGTTTCTGGTCTGCTCACGTGGAAGGAGCAGTCTTTGAGGATGGGAGATGTCCTCCAGGTAAGAAATCTCACCCTGACATTTATAGATCTTTTCCCAAGAACACTAGGAAGGTGTGATTTGAAGTTACCATTTGGCTAAAGCTTGCGGAGATATTTTTTGACGTGTGAAATTTTCTTTTCTGCTTGGTCTGGGTTTAAAGTCGTTGGACAGTTAATGGCCAGGGTGGGGTCTGCTTCAGGATTTTGCTGCTCGTCTTTCTCTCTCCCTTGGCAGGTGTAATCAGCAGCAGATCTGCTCATCACCATGCCTGGGACCTGGAGACTATTAGGTAGGGCAGTGGAGGGTCACACTGTGGCTTCTGACCCATTGTTGCCATTTCCTTAATTGTCATCATTACAAATGAAACAGTATTACCAGTAGCAGCCACGCTTTCAGTTTCTAAAGCTTTCTTTCCAATGACTCCTCTGTTCTTCATTTTAGGGTTTTCCATTCCCCAAACATTATGAGAGCACATTATTTTATATAATTGGAAAAATACATCAGCTGTGTGAATACATTCAGAATTCTACAAATGAAACGCCGGGTTCCAGGGAAACGGTGGCCTGAGATAACGTAGAGCTCCTCCTAAAACATAAATGAGCATCAGATGAAATGTGAACACTTGATAAAATATACAGAGGGGTTCACCAGAATAAAAACGAAGGTCTTGGGCCAGAAGATAACGTGGGACAGGAAGCACGTGAGCTGTAGTTGTCTTCCGCAGAGCTGTGAGTCTGGAAAGAGAGCTGAACGCCAGAGTCTTTGGCTGTAATGTTTGTGCAGGGAAGGATGTGAGGTCTCAAGCCCAGCTGGCTGGGCGATTGGGGCTTTGACCTTTGCCCAGAGCAAGAACCGCTGGGACAGGTGGCCTAATTGGCCACAGGAGGAAATGGAACTCCGCCCAGGTAGACTGGGGTGGGGCTGATTAGAAAATTGAAACTCCAAGCCTGTTCCTCTGAGGAATTTGGAGTCCAAATTTTTATTGCTAACATGATCTTTCATAGTTTTTAAAATATAAATTTATTTACAGCAGAGATTATATATTCCATGGGAAACGTATGAGCCCTGGATTCTGGAAGTTTCCCTTTAGAGTTTTGTTTTGGGGCATTTGTTTCTGTCATGACCAGAAGGGCAGCCCCATGTGGGACAACTGCCTCAGCTTGGGTCATGCCGGCTTCCTCTGGGTCCTCCCCTGGACTCTGGTCCTCTGGAACACGGTCCGCTGGAGTCTGGTGTAAACTCAGCTTCCTGGAAGGGCAAGGGCCACCCCGGGTGCTGGTGCCCAGCCCAGCACCTGACACTCAATACCTGTCACAGGTGTTGGATGAATGCTGTTGAGCGAGAGGATGAAGGGGTCACCGGGGTTCTACTTCTGGGACTCTGTTTCAAGGTTTAAATAGAAATTCACTTTTGCTGGGGGAAAACGACTTGAAGAAAGAAACAAAAGTGGAGAATATCTTTCATTCAGTTAACATTTTTTAAAAATGAATACCTATTTTAAGACATTTCGCTCTGTGACGTGAGTCTGCCCCCTTCTCCTCTGTGTGTGTCTGCAGCATCCTGACACGGAAGGCGGGACCGATGCTCTTAAACAAAGGATCTTTAATAAAGAAGATTTATCATTCTGAAGGCTTCTGTTCCGACCGTCAGGCCCAAGGTGGAGGAGAGAGGGAGAGGTGGTTTGGGGTTTCTAAAGCTCTTGTGTCACAGGAGATACAAAGAGATAATTAGAACTTTGGGTGAGAAGGTACTAGAGATGCAGAGGAAGGAACGGGAGAATGAGCCGGGAGAAGATGGGGTGCCTTAAGCCCTTGATGTCACATTATGTTCCTTCCTATGTCCTCTACCTGCCTCTTTTTTTTTTTTTTTTTGCGATACACGGGCCTCTCACTGTTGCAGCCTCTCCCGTTGCGGAGCACAGGCTCCGGACGCGCAGGCTCAGCGGCCATGGCTCACAGGCCCAGCCGCTCCACGGCATGTGGGATCCTCCCGGACCGGGGCACGAACCCGTGTCCCCTGCATCGGCAGGCAGACTCTCAACCACTGCGCCACCAGGGAAGCCCTCTGCCTGCCTCTTGTTTGTAGAAAACTTTATCCTCCTAGGCCTTCCCTGAGTTCCAAAGAGCAAATTTAATGAGAGAAGTGAGAAAATGCAGAAACGAAGGAAAACAGTCAAGCAAGACAAAATAATAATAGTTAAACCATAAAACAAAGTCAAGGACCTTCAGTTCCTTCTCAAGGGCAAAAGATAATATTCTGAGCCATGACTTTGAGCTGTTGTACAGATATTGGAACCCCACCACCCCACTAGGTGGAGGAAGTTAACTGCATGCTGCCCACCAGCACGTAGACCCCAGACCAGATGGAACCAGAAGATGGATGATGTTGACTCCTGATTACCTCACCACCGACCAGTTGGAACAATGTCCATGAGCTGCTCAGGCACCTCGTGACCCTTGCTCTAGTGTTGCCTCTAAAAACCCTTCCCTGAAAGCCATTAGGGAGTTTGGGTCTTTTGCGCATGAGCTGCCCACTCTCCTTGCTGGGACCCACTTTGGGTGCCTTGCAATAAACACTGTACTTTCCCTCACCACAACCCAGTGTCAGTAGGTTGGCTTTGCTGTGTGCAGGTGAGCGGACCCAAGTTTGCTTCAGTGATACTGTTGTACCCTGAATGGATGGAGGACAGGGACCAGAGGAAGGGGGTACCAGTATTTGTGGATACTTCGATCTGATGTAACCCACATAAGCTGAGCCAGACCAGTTGCACCTTAAATCCACCTTTGCATTCAAAGAAATACCAGTCTGAGCATGCAAAGTGATTACCTAAGTATTTCAAAGGAGAGCAGAGCAAAAATCTTCTTAAAAGTGGTTCCTCTTTCTTGCTGGTTTCTCACACATGCAAAGGCTGCCACCATCAGCTTTTCTTTTTCTTCTCTCTTAACTACACCAACCTCCCCCCAACAAAGGCAGTGCAGCACTGTCCCTGGTACGAAGTTTACTGATGTGGCTTGAACTTAAAAGACAGAGATCGCTCCAGGAGAAGGAGCAGTGAATTGGGAATCTGATTCGACTCCAAGTCTTCTAGGGAGGACTGGGGACTCGCCTGAGGTCACTTAGCTAGAAAGAGGCAGGACCGAGACCTATTATCTCCCGTTGGCAGGAAAAAAGCCAGCATCTTCTCTGTATAGTGCCCCAGGTTGGGGAGAGTGAGGTCAATAACCCATGCGGGGAGCTCGGGCTGGGCTTACAGGGACTGAGCTCTACCTAACTGGGTGTGTGTTTGCCTGTGTGTTCAGGGTGAGACCTGGGAGTGACAACTCTGCTCTGGGATGCAGGGGAAGAGCATCATCTAGCCCTGTTGCCCCCCACCCCTGTCCTTCCCCTTCATCCAGTGTTTCCAGAGCTATTGGTCTTGTGACCCGTGGTGGTCTGGTGCTGATGGAGCCTGGGGACATGGTATCTGTTATCCCATAAGCACTTCTCCCAGTAACAGGTGTAGTGGGATGTGTGTCTCCTTCAGTCACACCAGGCTCCAGATTTGCACAGAGTTCAGATGAGGTGGCTGGCATACGCAGATGTGAGACTCAGCCCTCAAGGAGCATCATGGTGCAGGGTGCAGACGATGGACAGCCGGGAGGGGTGCAGGCAGATGAAGATCCAAACTGAGTTTTGCCCCAGGGGCAAGACCCTTGGCAGAGGGTCTCCTGGGTCTGGGATCTAGCTGGGGGCAGATGGCTGAGTGACTTTTAAGGCCGAGTCCATCACACTAAGTGCCGCACACAGCCCACATCCCAGGACAGTCTGGTCAGGAGCGAGGTGGTGGTCTTTGCTGAGTAGACTTCCAGAACCTACACCTCTGTTGTGCCCCCGTAAAGTACGAGGAAGTCTGGCCTCATAACAGACCAAGGCCTCACAGGGCGACCGGGAGGGTCCCAAGATCCCAGGACCAGGAGCCTCCCAGGCCCATCCTCGAAACAGCTTTTCACTGTAGCCAGTGATGTAAACTGCAATTTGCCTGCAAAGATGTCGTTTAGAAGCGTTTCCAAACGTCTGTGGCTGCTCTCATTAAACTATGTTTGCCTACGAATCAAAGCTAACGGTATTCTATTTAATTTTCCTCTCTCAAACAGCATGAAGCTTAATGTAAAGCAATTACTACAATTCTGCTTTCTAAGAAATCAGGAAATGTAATCACGGAGATGCAATTTGTTCGCTTTTCATGAAATATTACAGCGTGGCAGCGACAGGAGGTGGCCTTCAGAGGGATCAGAACACAGGTGTGTGTGTGTGTGTGTGTGTGTGTGTGTGTGTGTGTGATGACGGGGTAGTCATGTATGTGTTGTGTCTGTGTGTTTGTGCGTGTGTGAGATGCATGTCTCTGCGTGGGATGTATGTGTGTCTGCGTGCATGATGTGTGTATTTACCCAGAAAGCCACACATAGACCTGAGCCAGAGGAAAGGCCAGGGTGTGGGTGAAAGCTTACACAAGCACGGAAGTGTTAAGTATTTCACAAAAGGCTGATCCAACAGACCTTAATTCAGAGATCTGTAGGGCTTAGGGAAGGTACGTGACCACAGATGTGCGTCTGCCTAATTGTCAGCCCATAAAGGTTGAGAGGGCATAATAACAGGCATTTTATTTTAAATTTCCTTTTTTATTTTAAATGATAATTATACTTCCCAGGGAAAGAGGTGAGCGCCTTACCTGCAGCAGTGGCCTGAGAGCAGAGGAAGAGCCATGCTGAACCTGCAGAGAGGAGAAGTCTCTCTCCCTGGGAGACCCCACAGGTCAGAGGAGCCCCAAACCCACCCCCTGCCCCTGCCCTCAGGGCCCTGCTGGGATCCTGTGACACTAGTGAAAAACTCTTCTTCTCAGCAAACTGTTCTCCCCACACCTGGGCCCTGGCTCCAACTGTCCTTCTGAGAGAAGTTAGCCCCTCCCCACGATGGGCAGTGATGAGGTCCTGGGGAGGCTTTGGAGATGCTCTCCGGCTTCACCTGGAGAGCTCTCTCTTAGGGCCAGGAGTGGTGGCTGATAAGCAGTTCTCACCTTGGTCCTCCAGCCTCAGGCTCTGACCAGGGAGTGAATGCTCTCTGATCTCTTTCCTTTTCTTCCAAAATCCCTAGAGACTCCCATGCAGGCACCAGGCAAGGGGGGCTTAGAGACCAGCTGAGCAGAGGCAGCCAGGAGGCGGTCGCAGGGGTTTGGATCAAGCAGGCGTCTGGTGCTCTGCAGACATTGGGTCTCATCTGAGGAGGTCACAGCTGCTGTTCCCCAGAAGGCAGGGTGTGTGGGGTTGGGGGGGCCTTGGGGGTAGCAGCAGGGGGAGGGCTTCACTTTTTCTCATGGAAGTGAAATTCGTGTAACACCAATCCAGGGCGTTTAACACACTCGTGATGTTATATAACCACCAGCTTTCTCCAGCTTAAAGCTTTTCCATCACCCAGAAGACACCTCTACCGTGAACTCCTTAACTCTTTATTTTTATTTTTCTAGGGCCCGGATTCCTTCCTTTAAAACCCACGTTGCCTGAAGTTTCCTCCATAATTTCCCTCATAAAGGCCTTGACCCCCGACCCGGGCGTCTTGTCCCACATTCACGTCTCCTTAGACGCCTCACAGCCAGTTTGAGGGGTTTTTGCTCACAGTCTGGAGCATCTCCGGCATGTGCTGTCCCGGCTGCAGGTTGGCTGTGCCGGGGGCGGGGCGGGGCAGGGGGGCGCCCACGGGTCAGCTGGCGAGCCAGGAGCGGGGCCGAGACCCAGGGCAAGCGGGCGGGGCGGGGCCTCCTTGGCAAGGCAGGTGGCTTCTCCGAGCACATCAGAAAATGGGCACAACAGCTCTTCTCCAGGGTGGCTCTATGAGGGCTGGAAACTGTGCCAGGAACACGCCAGGAGATGCCTGAGGTCTGGCCGCTGTGCTGAGGATTCGGTGACAAAATGCCTGGGGACGCCTAGTTCACGTGAGTGACTGGTAAGTGTTAGTCTCCCTCTTCCCTGCTGGGGGTCGGGCGGGGTGCAGAGTGGGGCTGGGGCTTCACTTCTCGGTCTGGGCCATGAGACGGGAGCATAGGAGCCTCTGCCTGGAGCCAGGTCTGGGCCCCTCATACACAGTTCTTGGGGTTTTCACCAGAGGACCTTGGTGTCCAGGGCTGCGCTCAGCTCCCTCCAGGCCCTGGCGTCTCCACACTTCCGGTCTTATCACCTGTGACATTTTTCAGAACGGATTCTGCTATGTGGTGTGATTCCTCCTTCAAGTCAAGAGACCCCGGCATGGCTGCCCTGGTGAAAAGCCCCTCTCCCAGATTACACGGGCTTGACCCCACGCTGGGGGACAGGTGGCGAGGGAGGCCTGGACGGGCCAGGTGTCCTGCACAGGGAAGGAGGCTGAGACTTTCCTGAGTGGGACCGAGAGTAAGGGACCCACGGACAAGGGGCAGAGGGGCTCTAGTGTCCCTACCCTGACCCCTGCTGTCACCACGGCAGTGCAGGGGGGGTCCATTCTGACAGGACTTCCCTTTTCTCCCATCCTGAGAGCTGCCCCAGAACCCTCCCTACGGGAGCCAGAGAGAACTGTCCCTCCCCACCAGGCCCTTCTGCAAAGGGGGGCAGGCGTCTTGCACACTCTGCCCCCAGGGACATGTCAGTAGAAGGTATGATGGAGGACCCTCTCTGGGGCTGGGGAGGCAGGCTTGGGGACCGGGCTGCAGAGGAATCACTGGGAATGATCCAGAAGGAAGGGAAGTCACTGCCCACTGCCTGCACCCTTTCTTGGTGTGGCTTTGCTGTTTCTTTTGCCCCCTCAGCATCAACATCGGTGTAACCTGACGTCCCCCCGGAGATTCCCACTGTGGCTCTGGCTGGTGTGTTGGCGTGGTCCCCACCTCCACTCCCAACCTCGGCCACCCACAGATGCTCGTGGGGGCTCGGAGGGAGGTTGGAGCACCTGACAGACTGGCGGATGCCCAGGACAGAAAAGGTGCCACGTCCCCAGGAACGCTGACCGAGGAGCCCTGGGCAGAAGCCGTTCTGGGTGACCAGAGGAGGTGGGACCAGACGGCCGGTGGCCCCAGGGTCCGAGGTCAGGGGCCAGGGTTTCCTTCTGTATCAAATGTGTCAGGATCTTACCTTCCCAGCTTCGGCACAATAGAAAAACACACACACAGACCAAATCTTCTCGTTTAAGAGGAAAACACTGAATGAAACCATTTTGTCTTAGTTTTAAGAAGGAAAATCTCACCTGATGGGTTTTCTGTCATTACAGATGTCATGCCTCCCAGCAGGCGTGGCCTCAAGTTCAGCCACTGTCATTTGGGAAAAGCCATGGGGCAAACATGGGGGCCACCGTCTGTTGTCTGGTCGCCCAGTGTTTCATCCGATGAGAATGTCTGAACTTCAGTCACAGGTTAAACTTGACACGCAATCAAACTCAATCTTTAAATCCACGAACTTAGGAGGAAGATGACACGAGATCACTCTGGGTGCCCGTGATGGCCGTGTGGTACCCATTTTACGGGACACACGTCTTTATCTTTAGAATATTTATATTCCATCAACCTGTGGCCTTATTTCATTCCTCATATACTGAACAGTTTCTCTAGCATTTGCTGAAAAGAATCTCCTGCAGGTTCCCTGAACCTGCACCGTGACGGCAGCGTGAGCGCATCTCGGGCGTGTGGGGCAACGAGCAGAATCGGGTGGGCTTTTCGGGGGTGGGTCTCTGTTAATTCAGAAGCCTAGGGTCGCGTGACTCCGGGGCTGCTTCTGGGGGAGCTGAGGTTTTGGGAACCAGAGCACCAGCGGGAGCCTCCCCTGGGCTGCAGAGGCCACAGCAGCACTCAGACAGAACCCGGGGGCTTCAAGCACCCACGGCAAGAGGTCCACTTGAGGTGGCCACCTGCATCCTGGCCTCTGAGTGGGCGAAGAGCTGGGGAACGGCTCCCTGACTCCGACCAGGCCTGATGTCACCGTGGTCCCATGTCTGCCAATGGCTCCTTCATCTCCCTGAGAGGCAGCTCAGCTTTGCAGACTCTGGCGGCAGGCTATTGGGGTCCTCGCCGGAAGCCCAGAGGCCAGAGGGTGGTCTTCGGCATTGGGACAGTTGACAAGAGTGTCTGATGAAAGCAAAGGCCCCCCCCACTTCTGCCCATCTCCCCACAGTGATGCTTCTCTAAGGAGTCGCCCGACCTGCTGCCAGCTTCTCGCCCTCCCCCGGGACCTTCTTGTAGGTTGTCACCAGGCTGTCACGCACCCTGGACACATCTGCATCTCAGCTGATGCTCTGCTGACCCCTGTTCCTGAAGCACTCCAGGCGGCCCCCAGGACACGGCCCTCCCGGGGTAGCCCCTCCCTGACCCCCTGTCTCCTGTGCGGGCCCCTCCCCTCGGCTCACCTGCGACACCCAGGCCTCAGCTCTCTTCTCTGACTGCCGCCTTCCCCCGAGGTGACCTCTTTTGGTCCTGTGCTTGGCAGAACCGTGGCCCCAAAGATGTCCCCACCCTAGTCCCGAGAACCTGTGAGTATGTGCCCTTATATGGCAAAGGGACTGTGTGGCTGGACCCTGAGATGGAAGATGGTCCTGGAGTGTCAGGGTGGCCTGTGTCATCACGGGGCTCCTGGGAATGTGTAAAGGGAGGTCAGAGGACAAGGGAAGGCCATGTGATGATGGAAGAGGCCCAGGTGCTTTGCCAGGGCCGTTGCTCTCAGCAAAGACCCTGCAAACAAGTTTTGGGGTGTCACTGTCACAACCCAGCAGCCCGGGGGCTACTGCCAGGGACCTGGCACAACAAGCCCCTGGGGAAGACCTGGGCACTAAAAACCTGCTCAGGTAACCATGTTGGAGGACAGAATGGGCAATGGTGTTCCTTGGCATCTGCAGTGAACGGAGGGAAGTCAGTCACAATGAGCATCCAGGGCTGACGGTGAAGCATCTTTCCTGAGGCGTGAGGACCAGCCTTCTTCAGTTAGGATCCTTCCCAACCTACGTCCTTCTTTTCCTTTTCCCTTTTTCATTTACTTTAAGACAATTTCACCCTATGTTACTGTGGGAGGAGCCCACGGATGGGGTCCCTGGTCTTGGCGCTCCAGAAGCTGGAGAGAAGTCGGGCTTCCCTTGCCCCAGGCTGTGGCGGCACCGTGCCGGCCGTGTGGCATCCCTGCCACCGGATGTCAGCTAAGGGAGGTGTTGCAGGTGGGGCTCGCCCACTTCTATTAACACATTTGCAAAGGGGATGTCTTCTCTCTGAATGCCAACCTCAGTCTCCATGATTCAGGGAGAAAGGAAAGGCTTGGGGCTGGAAACAGGAGTGAGACAAAAGGGGAAATCAACACTATGGTGTTAGGTGGACTCTCCAGTGGACCTCACCTCTGGAACACCCTGGACGGAACTCGACAATGATGTTTCCAGCCAACATCACTTTCCTGGGGCCATAAAAAGTACCCAGGCTGGGGGGCTTAAAACAACGGAAGCTTTTCCTCTCATAGTTTTGGAGGCCGGGCGTCTGAAATCAAGCTGCCGGCGGTAGGGCCGAGCTGCCTCAGAAGGCTCTAGGAGAGGACCCCTCCTTGCCTTGTTCTAGCTGCTGGTGGTTGCCGGCAATCCTTGGCTTGTAGCCGCATCACTCCAGTTCCATGGCTTAATTCTCCCCAGGTCTTCACCCTTCATCACTTTCCCTCTTTGTGTGTCTCTTTGCCCAAATTTCCCCTATTTATAAGGACCCCAGGCGTATTGGATTAAGGCCCATCTTAATGACCCCATTTTAATTTGATTACCTCTGTAATGACCCTATTTCCAAATAAGGTCCCAGTCTGGGGACTGGGTTAAGGCTTCAGTATGTATTTTGGGGGACACAATTCAATCCGCATCACGGCCTATTTCTTAGTGGCTCACTGGTGCAGGAGAGGCCTCTTCTCCCTTCTTCTCCCCGGAGCTGGGACACCTTGGAGGAGAGAGGTGAGAGCCGGGAGGATTGCCAGGGCCCACAGTGACACGTGTCCAAGAAGGATGCACAGCGACAATGTCCTCTCCCATCCCCTCCGAGTGGGGAGAAAGGAGAGCCTTGGGAAGTGGGGCTGTGTGAGGCCTATTCTTTTTTTTTTTTTGTGGTACGCGGGCCTCTCACTGCTGTGGCCTCTCCCGCTGCGGAGCACAGGCTCCGGACGCGCAGGCTCAGCAGCCGTGGCTCATGGGCCCAGCCGCTCCGCGGCACATGGGATCCTCCCGGACCGGGGCACAAACCCGTGTCTCCTGAACCGCCAGGCAGACTCCCAACCACTGCTCCACCAGGGAAGCCCGGGCCTTATTCTTGAGTGGCTTATTCCTGGCCCATCTCATCACCACCACCATGACAGGGGTAGGAATTTTAAACTTAATTGTGAAGGTATTGATGGTGCATCTTACACGAGATGCCTGCTTCTTACAGTGATAGGAACCCCTCCAGAAAATAGCATCTGATAACCTGGGCTGTGGCGACTACTTCTTTCCCGATCGGGGAGCCCCAAGAGACAGTGACAGTGGCCCTGACATCCATCCACCTCTTTTCTGACAGGGATGTGACCGAGGTCCTTCCCCTCTCCTCCTTCTCTCCCCGCAGCGCCTGGCACAGGAAGTGCCCCTCTGGCCTGTTGTTGGAGGATGTGTATAAACCATTTCAAGTGTTTTCATCTGCAGTTTGGTGTCAAACCGTGAAGGTGAGCTCTGGAAGGTTTCATTTCTGTTTGCTTGAAAACCGTCTTGTCTTTATATCACTTATTCACTGGTCTAATTATAAGCAGCCCACCTGTCTTCCTGGGGCTCTGGGGTTGGACTGGTCCGTCCTGCAAGGCAGGGGCGGGGGAGGAGAGCTGTCCTTTTCTCCAGGCTGCAGAGGATGCTCCGTCCTGTCCCGTGTCATCGAGCCTAGGGCTGCCTGTCTCGGAGCCTGGGGGTTCTTCTCTGCCCTGCCCCAAAGAGGATGTAGGGTCTGGACCACACATCAGTGATGACTAGTAAAACAGGAGACCCACCACCCCTCCCCGGGTGTGCAGCTAGGTCTGTGCCAAGGCAGCAGGGATTCCGGAACCTCCCCACACCACCAAGAAGTAGGCAGAGTCCGGCCTTCTGACTCTTTCTGTGCCTGTTGATTTGAAAACCAGCCCTGTACCCGGAGGGCAGGGAGAGACCCAGAGCAAGGCCGGCACTGCACATGGGCAGGAGGCAGGTTAGTGAGCGGGAATCTTACTGACGACGCTTGTCTCAGTGGATCCCTGTGCCTGCCCACCTGCCCGAATTATAAAAGTTTATAGAGAGGCCTTAACGGGGTTCAGTCAGGTACACCATCCGGATGGCCTCAACGCTTGACTCTCCCAAGGCTGCGTCTGGTTCTCAGGTCCACTGGTGGTCACATCCTCTCGATGACCCCCTCCGAGAGTGCTATCTCGCTCTTACCTGCCCTCCTCGGAGCTGCAGAAGCCACAGGTAAGGCTAAGAGACAGAGGACTGTCGTTCAAAAGCAGTGCAAACTGCTGCCTCCCCAGAGATGGTTTTGGGGACGTTACACCTGCAGGGCAGGCTCTGGACCTGCTTCCCACCTACCCTGTGCACCTGGGGTCTTTCCCTCCAATGCTGCGCTGTCCTACCTCCTGGCACAGTGCTCTCTGCTCCTGGGGTGTCCAAGCTCTGGCACAGAGAGCCGCTGCTCCTTCCTCTGGGGCCTGAGCTGAGCCTCCAGAGGTCCCCGTGGAGAAGCCACAGGGTCACTCAGTTCATGCACAGGGCTCCCCTCCAGAGCTCCAGGGAACCGTCTCCATGTTATTCAGTGACTGTCACCTTCAGCTCCTGCCTTGGCAAAGCCAGCACGAGGGTGGGGGCTTGTCACGGAGACCTGGGGATCGGACAGGGACATGAAAACTGCTTTCAGCAGGACCACAGACCTTTGCTTGTAACCAGAGAAGCCGCTTGCCATTCTTGTGTCTCTCCCATGTCATCTCACAGCCCCCACATTGGGACCCTCAATGCCTGGCCCAGGTGGAAGGGTGTCCCCCAGGAGTGGAGTGGGGTCTAGTAATGGGCATTTTAACTTAGATGTGGCAGCACAGCAGTAACAACGACGGCAATAACAATGGCGAAAGATGGGCTGTGAGTGCTGGGCTGACCTGGGGCTTCTCAAAGGCAGGGAGGTGGGGATTTGGTTTCCCTGGGGGAAGAGGTGCACTCGCCCACAGGGCAGGACAGGGTTTGGGGTTGACCTCAGAGAAGGGTCTGGGGAGGCACAGCCAGGGCCCTTGTGGGGTGGTGTATGCAGCAGTCTGGGCTTCACTACTGGGCGTGGGTCGGGGGGTGCAGGGTGTGGATGGGCACCGTGGCCTTGGGTCCAGCTGGGTTTAAGTTCTTTGGGGCAGTGACCATAGGGGCCAGGGTGGCCTTGCTGGTGCCAGCTGGGTCCATGTGAAGCCTCTGGTGGGGACAGGTAGGGGACTTGGGGCAGGGGGCATCCTGATAACACGAGAGTGAATCTGTGTCCCCATTTCTCACCCTGGAGAAGAAGGCGCCTGTGCAGTGAGTGAGCTCCAGGGAAACAGAACCAAGGGGAGGTATATGTATATATATGTGTGTGTGTGTATATATACATATGTGCACGTGTATATGCATGTGTACGTATATATTATGTGTAATGCATGTGTATGCGTGTGTATGTGTATATATGTATATGTATAGTATATATATGCATGTGTGTATATGTGTATGCGTATATGTATGTGTATAAGTACGTGTATGTATAAGTATGTGTGTACGTGTATGTGTGTGGGTATATGTGTATGTGTACATATATGTGTGTGTTGGTCTATATATATGTGCATGTGTATATGTATGTATATATGTATGTGTATATATGTATGTGTATATGTATACGTGTGTGTATATATATGCATGTGCATGTGTATATGTGTATGTGATTGGGTATATGCATGTGTATGTATCCATGTGTATGTATGTGTAGGTGTATATCTATATATCTATATCTATATAGAGAGAAGAGATAGAGGGAGACAGAGACAGAGAGAGGGAGACAGAGAGAGATTTATTTTAAGGAATTGGCTCACATGAGTGTGAGGGCTTCCAAGGGCAGTCCAGCAGGCTGGGGACCCAGGGAAGAGTTGATGCTGCAGTCTTGAGTCTGCGATATGCAGTCCTTTCACGGCGGGGGAACTTCAGTTGTTTTCTTTTAAGGCCTTCAGCTGATTGGGTG
The DNA here is from genome assembly GCF_964374135.1 of Grampus griseus. NCBI lineage: Eukaryota > Metazoa > Chordata > Mammalia > Artiodactyla > Delphinidae > Grampus > Grampus griseus. The sequence continues at coordinate 180,786,371 of NC_139017.1, read as the reverse complement.
AGGCCCACCCACGTATGCAGGGTGATCTGCTTTACTCAGAGTCACATCTTTACCTGCTCATTTCATCTAAAAGTTTGTGTCTGGATCCTGGGGCTGGGGTACCCCAGAGGGAGCGGAGAAGACCAAGGGCACCTCAGCTACGTCCAGACCTGGGCAGCTCCTGGGGCCCCACCGCCTCCGTGGTGAGTCATGGGAGCCGAGATCTGCGGGGGGTTTTCCTCACTTGCGGCTGACAAGGAACTTCCGGGGAACAAGCCAGGGAACTGGGTTTCTGCCCAGAGCCGTCTCAGAACAGGCTGCACTTTCTCTCCCTGTCTGCAGGATAGAGCGAGACGCAGCTTGGAGAGAGATACTGTGGCTGGGAGGTGGGTCAGGGCCTTGGAGGGGCTCCAGGCTGCTGGGGTCCTTGTCTCTCACCACCGAGTGGCTCTGTCTGCCACGTCAGGGGGCTGTGGGGTGAGTGGGTTACAGGGAGGGTGTGTGTGTCTATGTCCACATCGATATCTGTGTCTGTAATGTCTATTTCTGTATCTATACCTATATATGTCTTTATTTATGTCTATTTCTCTCTCCTCAGTATTTTGCAAAGTGGGTATTTTGTATATATATATATATACACTCACATACGTACACATCTTTCAGGTACACTTGAGATAACACTTAACGACAGTAAACTTCACTCCGACAGCAGAGTTTGGCTGTTCAACTCGGTTCTGTCTTCTGCGGGTGGAGCTGCCGTCTGACTGCCTGGGTCTCTCCAGGCAGCTCCAAGGAGTCTAAGAAGGGGCTGGTTAGAGAAGTGGTGCATTGAAGAAGAAGGCATTTCTACATCAGTACTGCCTCTTAGTTCTGGACGCGTGAGCTGCCTCCCAGCTTCTCGAAGGATCCCGGTGAGGATCAGGTAATTCAGGCATCACTGTCCCCCTTCCTCTCCCATCACTGTCTCTCTCTTTCTCCCCCCTCCCCCTCCCCCAAAGCCCTTGAGCCCCAGATCCTGCCACTGAAACGGGAGAGGAGTGGTCCCAGGATATTAGCCCAGCAAAGAGCAGAGGCAGACGAACATGCTGGCCATCCCAGTGCTTGACCAGTTGGAAGAGGGACGGGGCTAACCCTGCGGCTGGGAATGTCTAGACTGCCCATAAAGCATCCCCAGAGCTCGCTGATCTGAGTCGGAATCTAACCTGCGTGCTGAGGGGGCTGTGCTCCTGGGTTGCCCCTCAAGGCTCAACTTCCTCAACTGTAAAATGGGGATGATGACACTGAGCTGTGAGTTTTAAAGGTGATGACGTGCCGAAAGCATGCTGCTCGGTGCTGGGGACAAGGTCAGGTACCACTGTTATCTCTCAGCCTCAATCTTCTCATCTATCAAGTGGGCATAACTACCCCACAACCAGGCAATGTAGGAGGGGGATTACACCACACGTCTCAGAATTGATACTGATGACCAATAACTTTCGTCCTCTCTTCAGCTCATCAGAGGATGAATTTTCTAACTCTAAGAACTATCGAAAATGAACAACTGCTTTGGGAGGTGAGGTCTCTGTCGCCAACTGTCCAGGTAGAAGCTGGCTGACCCATCGTCTGGAGCATGGTAGGAGGGCAGCTGACCTTTCACTTTCTGTCCAACATCAGGGGCAGCACGTTGGGAGCCGATGGAGTGGGAGGGAATCACAGCAGAGGCGAGGCCCCTTGTTCGAGGCTGCCCCATTAGGGCTGCTCTCCAGGTGCTGACTTTGGCCTGGGCTCCAGGCACCGTCCCCAGGCCCAGCCTCTGACCTAGTCCCCAGGCCCTGCTCTCCCACTAACTGTCCCACTAACAGGACAAACAAACCCAGGTTTGGGCTTTTTACTTTCAGCCACATTTTGGAGCAACATTATGATCTTTAAGGCTGAAAATGTCACCCCCCCCCCAAAGGCAGCCTAGAGACCTGGCCCCTTAACTCACAGGACAGGCCTGGAATTGTGGGCACCCAGGCAGCCTGCAGGGTTACCTCCTCTCGGGGGTCCTATCCCACTCCCTGCTCTGGGTCCAGGCGTCTGCTAAACTGCAAAGAAAAGGCTTCACACATAAAAGCAAATGAAACCAGAGGACCTCCCGTGGCACCGGGGTGGTGTCTGGACATGCTGTGCGTGGAACGGGGGAGTGCTGGGCCACTGAGCAAGGGCTCCTCCATCACTTTTCTTGAAGCAAGAGAGACACAAAACTGTCGCTTTTCTTTCATTTGCATGATTTTTTTGAATTTTATTTTATTTTTTTATAGAGCAGGTTCTTATTAGTTATCCATTTTATACATATTAGTGTATACATGTCAATCCCAATCTCCCAACTCATCACACCACCACCCCCACCACTTTCCCCCCTTGGTGTCCATACGTTTGTTCTCTCCATCTGTGTCTCTATTTCTGCCCTGCAAACTGGTTCACCTGTACCATTTTTCTAGGTTCCACATATATGCGTTAATATATGATATTTGTTTTTCTCTTTCTGACTTACTTCACTCTGCATGACAGTCTCTAGATTTTTTTCCCTCGTCATCTTCAGACAGGCAGAGGATGTGCGTGTGTGGGGTGTGCAGACACACTCCCAAGCTTCTACAGAGAATGGAAAAACATGACAGGCTGTCACTTATTTCTGCAGGAGAATTAATGCCTTTTGGGGTCCTGACAGCCTTGGGCTTCCAGCAGCCTCGCCTGGTGTCTCCTGGCTTCTCTACAGGGCTTTCGCACCTCCCGGCACCCATCCCTCCACACCCTCCACACTTCCTAGTGTGTCTAAGAAGGCTGACACCAGCAGCAGAGAATTTGAGCTCTGCCTCTATCTGCCCGCTGTTCTTAGAAGCATCACAGAACCAAGAGACGCCTGCCACACAGATTTCAACCCACACGCCTTCTCCTCCCACCTGAACTGCCTCCTGCCAACGACTTTCTCTGCCAACTGCTGACACGTGGAAGCCATGTACCTACCAGCCAGTCACCTCTGCTTGGGGATCTGCAGAAACCTCGGAGGTGACCTGTCCACGCTGGATGGGTTTTTTTCTGCTCACCCGCCCCTCCCCAGGGCTCCCAGCTCAGGGAATTGCCCATCCGTCCAGGGCTTAAGGTTCACTCTGGGGCCTTCTGGATTCAGCCTTCCTCTGCCCAAGCACTGGGGACTCTGTGTCTCCAAAAGTTCCAACTGCGTTCACTAGTCATAATCTCCTAGGTCCCCCATCCCTCCCATCATCCTTTACACTGAAGCCATAGGGAGATTTCAAAAGTACACATTTTATTACGTCACGTCCGTGCTTAACTCCCTTCAGTGACTCCCAGCGTTTGCAGGAACTAGTCTGAACCCCCAGCGTGACTGGAATATCCTGCATCACCTGCTTCTGGGCCTGCCCTGCAGACCCCGCCCCCTTCAGGCCCTGCCCACCAGGCCCCGCCCCCACAACCGTGCCCTGCAGAATCTGCCCCTACATGGCCCTGCCCCACGAAGACCCTACCCCACCAGGCCCCACCCACAAAGCCCCGCCCACTCATACAGGCCCCGCCCCACATAGCCCCACCCCGGCCCACGCAGGCCCACCTCCGTTAGCTCTGGCCTCTCCAGAGCTTGGTCCTGCAAACACGGGGCCTTCCTTCATGCCTCAGTGACTGCACCTGGGACACCCCTTTGCACTCCTCTTCCTCTCCCCACCCCTGACCCGTGTCTGCACACCCTGGGCCTGTCTGGGACCCCTGCAGAGCCACCTCCCTGACCCTGAGTCCCTGAGATGCTGCTGTCCTGCCAGTTCCAGGGACGAACCAGCTTTTGAACCTGTGGCTCCCTCAGGTCCTGGCCCCACCCAGATCGCCTCCAAGCTCCGGCCTCACGCATCCTACACATCCTCTGCATCCTCTGTGTCCTGGTGCATCCCAGAGGGGACCTGACCCCACCAGGCCTCCCAGAGGCAGCTGCGGATGGAGGTGGGCTCAGGGCGCTGCAAGCACTACCCACCTGGCTTGAAGATCCCCCCACCACCCGAGGCCCAGGGCTTCTCCCACCAGTGCCCTCTACTTCTCTAGAACATCCATTAATTTGGCTACACTTCCTGAGTCTAGACATTTTCTGAAAGTTTCTGCCTAAGATGAAACCCAGACTCATTCTGTCACTACATTTCATTGGAAAAAAGAACAAACAACCTTCCAGATGTCATGGTAACAGACCCCATGCACTCCCCTTTTCTCACTGTGATTGCGAGGGCTTCCCAGCTGTTATCTTGGTTACATCCACGCTCCTGACAAATGACGTGCACTTCCTTCCCTGCCTCGCCTTCTCCAGGCGAGATCTCAGACGGATGGAAGATGTCTCCTGGAACCCCACAGCCTGCCAGCCCCTTGAGGGGGGCAGAACTTCACGGACCCTCCAAATTCCTGTGGGTGTCCGTGTTTCATCTTTAATATGCTTAAAGACAGATTAGCACCAGGGTAAGGAAGAGTCAACAAAAGCCTGTCTTTACCTGGAATTTTGGTTGAATTTTTCATGGCCAATAGCTCCTTCTGAAAGCAAATGATCTGCATCAACACTGGGTCTGGGAAGGCTCCCTTTGGAATCCTCCCAGGGACTCGGCCGCCTCTGTGGGGTGTCTGGTGGAAGGCGGGCACCATTCCCCCATCACTCCCCGAGTCACTGACACTCATGCTGGGAAGTGCACAGGGAACTAGGAACTGGAGGACAACTCTAGCTGGGGCCTTGGGGCCCTGCAGGGGTGAGGAGACAACGCAGAGCTGGGTAGTAGCGACTCCGGCCCTCTTCTCTCAGTGCACGAGCCCCTTATTCTGACCTCCCAGTAGATCTGCTGGGTTGTTGCTGTACGGGCTGCCCTTGCTTGTTTCTTTGGGTCGGGAGACTTAGAGGCCTCTGGGTCTGGATCCCAGCCCCGCCATTATGGCTGTTTGGATGTGGACAAATCACTTTCCAGAACCGTTAGGTCAGTGACGTCAAGCCCTGAGCAAGGCTATTTACCATGCAGTCTTCAGAGGTTACTGAGGAAGTGCCTGCAGATGGCAGGGAAGCCTGGCAGGGAGGGGCTGAGTGAGCACTTGAGGTGGGCGCTGCGTTATCTACCTGGGCCTCGGCCAGTTGGCCAGATTGGTCCACCCCTCCCAGGCCACATGCGTGATTGGCCGGCTCCTCTGTTGTGGAAGCCCTTTCTTTCTACACTACAGTTCAGGAGTGAAAGCAGCTTCTCTGTTACCCTTCCCAGGTATCATTTTGTTTTTTGCCCCTGGCTGGCTGGGGCCTTGTATTTGTTTCCTGAGACTGCCATAACAAAATACTACAGACCGGGTGGCTTAAATGACAGACATTTATTATCTCACCGTTCTGGAGGCTGGATGGCCATGATCAAGGGGTCAACAGGGTTGGTTTCTCTGAAGACCTATCTCCTTGGCATGTAGATGGCTGTCTTCTCCCTGTATCCCCACATGGTCTTCACTCTGCACACATACATTCTTGGTCTCTCTTTGAAGGCCCAAATTTCCTTTTCTTATAAGGACACCAGTCAGGTTGGATTAAGGCCCACCCCAATGACTTTGTTTAACCTTAATTACCTCCTTAAAGACCCCATCTCCATAGACAGTTACATTCTGAAGCACTTGAAGTTAGGACTTCAACATAATAATGAGGTGGGGCACAATTCAGCCCATAACTGCCTCCCTGAACAAATCACTCCACCTCTCTGGACCCTGGATTACTCATAAGTAATATGGGGATGCTGACAACAATGATGATGATGATGGTGGTAATGGTGGGGGTGATGATATTGATGATAATAGTGGTGGTGATGATGATGGTGATGATGGTGATGATGGTGATGATGGTGGTGATAGTGATGATGGTGATGATGATGGTGATGATGGTGATGGTGATGATGGTGATGACGGTGATGATGGTGATGATGGTGATGATGGTGATGATGATGGTGATGATGGTGATGGTGATGATGATGGTGGTGGTGATGATGGTGATGGTGATGATGATGGTGGTGGTGATGTGATGATGATGATGGTGATGGTGATGATGGTGATGATGGTGATGATGGTGATGGTGATGATGATGGTGGTGGTGATGGTGATGATGATGATGGTGATGGTGATGATGATGATGGTGGTGGTGATGATGGTGATGATACTGATGATGATGATGGTGGTGATGGTGATGATGGTGATGATGGTGAGGATGCAGGTGATGATGACGATATTGCTGATAACAATGGCACCTGTCCACTAGGGTTGGTGTTTGGATCAAATGAGTTAATGAATGTAAAGTGCAATAGTCGATGTCATATAAGTCTTAGCTGTTATCATTTTTCTTACTATAATGAATTTTTTAAACACATAATTACCCCAAATCCCTGAAAGCTGGCTTCTGGTTTGTCACAGACCTGAGTGAATCATCAAAAAGCCTGTTAGTGGCAGACACTGTGAGACATGATGGGTGTCAGCCTAACACCACAGAGGGAAACAGAAACGATTTAACAGCAGCCTCCAGACTGCACTTTCTATAACCAAACCAGTGCATATATGTTCACAGAGAATTTTACTCATTTGAAAAAAGGCTCAATTATTTTCCTGGGGTAGGGAGGCAGGGAAGTGCATCATTTATTTCAGAATATTTTCCACCCACCTAGGACAAAATTTGGAAACCCAAAAGTATGACAGACAATCCACGGAGTGGTAGGTGCACACCCTGCTCCTTCTCAGTGTATTTCTGCATTTATGCTTTAACCTATGAGTTCCGTGACCTTGGGCAACCTGCATAACCTCTCTGAGCCTAAGTTTCTTCATCAATAAGACAGAGATGAGGGACTTCCCTGGTGGCACAGTGGTTAAGAATCCACCTGCCAATGCAGGGGACATGGGTTCAAGCCCTGGTCCAGGAAGATCCCACATGCCGCAAAACAACTAAGCCCATGCACCACAACTACTGAAGCCTGAGCGCCTAGAGCCCAAAAGCCACAACTACTGAGTCTGCATGCCACAACTACTGATACCCGCGTGCCTAGAGCCCATGCTCTGCAACAAGAGAAGCCACCACAATGAGAAGCCTGCACACTGCAACGAAGAGTAGTCCCCGCTCGCCTCAACTAGAGAAAGACTTTGTGCAGCAACGAAGACCCAAAGTAGCCAAAAATAAACAAATAAATTAAAAAAAAAAGAGACTGAGATGATAGCAGCCTCGTATTAGTTTCCTGTGCCTGTTGTAACCAAGCACTACAGGCTTCAACCAACAGAAATTGGTTCTCTCACAGTGCTGGAGGTGGAAAGTCAGAAATCAAGGTGTCAGCAGGGCTGTGCTCACTCAGAGCTTCCAAGGGAGGATCCTTCCTTGCCTCTTCCAGCTTCTGGGGGCCCTTGGGTATTCCTTGGCTTGTGATAGCTCCATTTCAATCTCTTCCTCTGTGGTCATGTGGCCGTCTTTGTGTGTCTCTCTCCTCTTCTTATAAGGATGACAGTCATGTTGGATTAGGGCCACCCAATGACCTCATCTTTAACTGGTTACATCTGCAAAGACCTTGTTTCCAAACAAGGTCACATTCACAGGTACTGGAGGTTAGAGCATCAATATACCTTTTGGAGGGGGGGGTACAATTCATCCTTTAACAAGCCCTTATTTCCTGGGGCTGCTAGGTGGATAAGGAAGTTGGCAGATGCAAAATCACACATTGTGTTCATAGTAAGTACTCAACAGGTTTTAGCCATCATCCTCTTCATCATCACCATCATCATCGCTGTCACCACCACCATCACCATCATCATCGTCATCACCATCATCACCATCATCAACATCATCACTATCATCATCATCATCACTATCACCACCACCACCACTGTCATCATCACCATCATCATCTCTATCACCATCACCATCACCATCATCATCACCATCATCACTGTCATCCTCACCATCTACACTGTCATCACTATCACCACCACCATCACCATCATCATTGTCATCACCACCATCACCATCATAATCATCATCATCACTATCACCACCATCATCACGGTCATCATCATCACCACCATCACTGTTATCATCACCATCATCATCATCATCACTATCACCGTCATCATTGTCATCACCATCATCACTATCATCATCACCATCATGATCATCATCATTATCTGTATTAACAAGGAACTTCTATGAATACAGGAAGTGAGGAAGGCTTTGGGAGAAGGAAAATGGGGAAATACTACTGAAGAGAAGGTCCTTTTTGGCACCTTACCCTCAATACCAGCCTCCTCCCACTGCCTCTGCACGTAGAACCGGAACTGTGCCCTCTGCTTCCCATGAGTGTCAAGTTAACCTCACTGCAGTTGAAGAACCAAGATACCTCTGTTGCTATACCCTGTTCACTTAAAATGATTGGACCACCTGCTATCTGAGTGGTGTGTTATGGAGAGAAAAATAAATTATTACTTAGACACAGTCTTTTCGGCCAAGGAACACAGGTTCTCCTGAAGAAGCAGATGTTTATCCACCCTCTCCAGGACAAGTAGCCATGTGAGAAGAGCTTGCTAGAGGTAGAAACTTATTCTATGGGATCTCAGAGGGTCACACCTGCCCAGCTCAGGGCTGCATCCCCCAGAGAGAGCAAAAGAAATATACAACGTCCTTGAGGGCTTTTTGACTCATTCATTCATTCAGTGTTCACTGAGGCCCACTTGTGCCAGTCCCAGGGCATGCAGGGACAAATTAAACATGAATCGACGGGAGTGAGGATCAGCTGGGGTGATGACACAGCACTCACATGTGAGGCAGTGGCTGTCAGTGTAAACAGAGTGTCTACCTGGGCTGGTCAGGGGAGGCTCCCAGAGGAGGCTGGACTTGGTGTCCTGGGAAGGTTGTGGGTGAGTAGGGAGGAAGAAGAACAGAGAGTCCCAGATGCTGTGCTTTTACAGGTCACCATCAGTTGTGTGCCTGGCCAGGTGACCATCCTTTCTAGCACCATGGTTCTCAGGCCACACACGGCCGAGATGACTAAGGCAGGAAAGTTCATATCACACTTTTAAACTCATTCTATCAAAAGTGGACAATAATAGTCAAAGCTTTGGCAGAAATCAGATTGGTTAGAGAAACTCAAATGTGGCCATCTTTCTTCAAATTACAGAAATCATTAAGGTCACAGATAGGATTTCCTTAGGCATTAGTTTTGTGTCAATTTTTTCTTAAAAATTTAATTATATATATAAATATAAATATATATAATACACCCCCTATGGCAGTCATTAGCCAGATTGTTCCTGGTCCATGTGGTGAGGTTACATGTGTTGCTGTCTTGTTGTTTGCAGAGAGCACTTTACCTGGCCATGGCCCCTCCTCCAGGTGAGACCCGCTGCTCGGCATGCTGCCTCCTATAAGCATAGCAGGTGGCAAGGTGCTTTGGGATCCAGGGGACAGACAGGTGCAACAAGTCCAGTTATCATTTCTCGGTTCTGGAGCCACCGTGACACCCTAAGACTAAAATGTTCGTCATCCTGGCCCCTGAGTGAGCTTAGAGAGTACAGGAAGTACATTGCAAACTCTGTACTCACGTGTAAGACCACAAAACAAAACAAAGCTGGAAGTCTCCGAGCTTTCGATAAAGGGTCCAAACCTTTGATAAAGGTTAATTTCACAAGCAAAGGTCAGCCTCTGAACGGCCAAGCAACACAGCAAAGGAGATGCCATTATAAGAACCCTCCTATCCTCAGGGCCCCCGGCTGCCAGCAGCTTTCACCGTGTCCCCAGCAAATGTTCCCGTAGTGCACGGCATGGAGTCACTTTCTGTGTATCTGTCTCAAGATCAGAGTCTGCCCACGGCTCCAAGCACCACAGTGTCAGGAGCAGCTTCTTGGAAGGGGTCCAAAATATGTTTTTCCACCTTTTTAAGCCCACGTTCCAGCTGAAAGACCCTGCAAAGGGGGTGGCTTGGTGAAGATGAAGACATCTGTCTACAAAGTTCTCTGAGCTCCTGGGAAGCAGGGCAGCTGCACGGATGCCAGGGGACATCATTCTCTCCATCTTTGCTGCGGGGGGAGCCCCAAGGGCTGCTTCTGTCCCCGGAGCTCCGAGACTGTCCCGCATAATTAAGGGACCATCTCAGGAGGACCGAGCCAAGGGCCCCTCCCCTCGCATTCCACGTAAGTAGTGGGGAGAGAAGGCTGGTGTTTTGGGGCTCAGAGTGTGCATGTCTGTTCCATGGCCACTGAGAGGTAATCCTGTTTCTGCTGGTCAGGAAGCCCATGCCCTCAACCTTCTTCCAGGCCAGCAGCGCCTCTTCAGGCCAGCCTGTGGCAAATAGGCTGTGCGTGTGATTGGTGTCTCTCCTTCAGGTTTGCCAGAACCGGTTTCTCCAGAAACTTGTCCATGTTTCGGGGATTGCTCCCTCCATTAAGTTAAACATCTTTTAATCAGACTCATTTCACAGCCGTTCATTTTAATCATGAAAAGGTCAGCTGTCACCGCACAAATGTTAGACTTAATTTGTTTTCTTGATGCACGTCATGCCAGTGATCATTTGGCCCAGTTTTTAATCATTTGCCAATGGGGAGCTGTAGGGGTCGGGGCACTGACAGCCAGGGTGGGGACCGTGTGGCCTCCCTGAAAACACAGCGCATGGCAGAGGGCTTGATTCGGGGCAGGGGTGCTGAGGACAGCAAGGCCCAAGAATGTCTGCCTTTTAGTCCCTAAAACTCTGATGATCTGCAGTGGTGACAGCCTGGATTTGGAGCCAGGAATCTTGGATTTGAGGCAAATTGCTGGGTTTTTTCCAGGCATCCGTTACCCCACGGGTAAAGGAGTCACCAGCCTTCTTGGCTTCTCTTCTTCCAGAGCAGGAGTTTGCATTTTGGGAGCCGTTCTTTCACTTTTCAAAGTGGAGAGCAGCTCAAGGAGGCAAAGGGGACCTCTCCGTCTCTCCCGACCTCCTCTGCCCCCTCCTTCCTGTCTCCTGTCTCTGCTCATCTACTGGAAGTTTCCAAGCTGAAGCCAGAAATGGAGGCTTTTAGACCTCTTGGCAAGCTTTTCTACTTGGCTGAGCTGGTAGGCGATGATCCCCCTGGGAAAGCTCGGGAAACATGGCCGGGTGCTGCATGGGAAATGGAATTGTGTCACGTACTCTCGGGTCCTTAGCCTCCACGGAGAAATAAACGCAGACAGCAAGTCAGCATTCGTAAGTGCTACATATGAAGTATCCTGTTTCATCCACGCTCACATTCCCACACACAGATGGGCAGGTGCAGGGCTGGACAGGTGAGAGGGTTTCTATTCTTTATCAAATGCCATTGTCTTTCTATACGTCACTCACCTGAGGGCCTGCAGCCCCTGAACTCAACCTGCCCAAAGCTTAGCTCATCTCTCTGAACCTATGCATTACGCTGCCCCATCCCCACACCCAGGTCATCACGCAGCCATTGCCCATCTGCACCCCCTTCCCCACGTCTCCGTCGGTTCCATCCAGGCCCCTCCCAATGGCTCCCAGCCCACCTCCACTTTCCAGTTCCACTCCTGTTGCCGTGGTGGATGCAGGCCATCTGCGTGTCTCACCTGGATGGTGGAATTCAACCGTTACCAGGTGTTGGTGAAGGTCACACAATGGGCATCCTCAAAATAGACCACCTTGGCATGTTGATTATTTTGAGCTGAAGAAAACTAGGGAGAATCAGATACAAGAAGAGCTCACTGCCCTCCACTATCTGCCTAAAAGCAGGCTATACATTCGTGAAGATGTCCCCCTCCCCCAAGCCAGGAAGGACAGAAGCTAATCACTGGAGTCCACGCTGGGCCCTGATCAGCCCAGAGGAATCCACACCACAAACCTCACTCACTGGCCCTTGCCTCCCACTAGGTCCCCCATGTATTTGTCCTCCCACCACTTGCTGCCTTAGAAACTCAAGGACTAGTTCCTTTGTCTTGTCACTTCCCTAGGAATCTATTGTTCTCTTGTTAAATGTTATGTAAGCCCGAGTTCTAACCACCCCTTTGAGTTACTCATCTCTGAGTTCTCCAAGATGCATGTTTTAATAAACTCGTTTGTTTTTCTCTTGTTAATCTGTCTTTTGTCCAGCTAATTTTCAGGGCCTTAGGCAACGAAACTGAGGTGGGTAGAGAAAAGGATTTCTTCCTCCCTGACCTCAGCGTGAGTGCTGGGTTAGCCTCTCCCTGCATCCTGGGCTGTGAGCTCTGTGGTGGGAGGAGTCCCTGTTTTTCCTACCTGTCACTGTGCCTGGCACATGGCCCTCACTCAGTGAATAAATGATGGTTGTGAATAACTGACTGATGAAGTGACTTGTCTCTGTGGCTGTATCTCCCTTCCAGTCTCTGTGTTTCTTCCTAACGACTGCTGCCTGCGCCAGTGCAGGACACCAGGCATTCCACATGCATTATCTTTTTAAATCCCAACAACAGCCCCAGGGGGTGGGTGCTATGTTGCCCATTTTACAGAGAGGTGAAGTAACTTGCCTCAGGACACACAGCTTCTGTCTGTTCTGACCCCAAAGCCCACACTTGCAGACACTAGTTATTTCTTACCTTGTAAAAGGAGGCTTTCTTGGCCTGAGGGCATCTGGGGGCCCCTTGGCATTGTGCCATCTCCATCTGGAGGCCCAGATTTTGGAAGGAAATTCAGCCTGGCCCAGACCTGTCTCACTAGTCTCATTTCTTCACTCCTTCCACCCCCACCCCCATGCAGAGTAGCCCCCGTCCCTGGAGTCCACCCATGACACACTCCTCTTGGTGAGCCTGGCTCCCTCGGGCCACTGGGCTTTTCCTGTGATCCTCTGTTTACCTGGATCTCCCTCCCCACTTTCACTCATCATTCCTGCTCATGTGTGAGGTACAGCTCACGTGGCACCACCTCCTGCAAGGCTTCCCTGATTGCCCCAGCTGTAACACTGGGTTCCACCTCTTCTCCCTTCCACGCAACCCTTAGGAAGTCACTCAGTCATGACTGTGAAGCAGGGGCCTCAATGGCCTTGAAGACACTGATCATGAAGCAGCATTACACCTAAGCCTCCTTGCACCTCAGTCTCCACCTGATGCTAAAAACTCGGCCTCTGTGTACCGGTGCCAAATCACATCTTGGAGACAGAGTTTTGGGTGAAGCACAGGAGAATAGCTTTATTGCTTTGCCAGACAAAGGGGGACGCGCTTGTGCTCTGAAAAACTGTGTGTCCCAACCGCAGGGATTTGGTGAGGATTTTCATAGCAATGGTTCGAGGGTGGGGTTACTGATAAGGATCGGGGTGTGTGCAGGGCCTGCTTCCCTTTAATCTGGCCTCAGGGGGTCTCCTGATGAGTTTCTGGGGTTCTCAAGGCCATCAAACTGTGACCTTTTCTCTTGAATGAAGAATGCTTCATCAGGTAGTTAACATCTTCCATTTGTCGGGGGTTTTAGTTCTATAAAGGGTTCAAAGGTATCGTCTTGTGCATCCCTTGAGGTGGTTGTGCATCCCTTGAGGTGGAACCAGGACCTGCCCCAAGGCTGCACTACTGTTTCTTGACTCCTTCTCCCTTTTCTCTGCATCCCCTCCCTTCCCTGATTAGCAACAGTTTGAACCTGCCCTTTGAAGCTCAGGGAAGTTCAGGGAGGCTGGAGTCTATTCCCTACAAATAAGAAATGGGGGACACAGAAAGGCTTCTGTGTCCAGGAGCCCCACAGGGTCCTGCTCAGTCTCCACCTGGCATGGGTCCTGGCAGGTGGGAGGGGCTCAGTGAATGTTCAGGGACTAGGTGAATGAATGTGGCAACAAAGTGAGAGCACACACATTTTAGATTAAGAGCTAAGAAGCATTGGGTAGCATGTGACACATGCAAACACAAGAGTGATGCCTTAGTAGCAAGTGTCCCCCTCAACCAAAAATAACATCTACATTGTCCTGGACATGGAGTCACCTCTCTGTCACTTGTCAAGGGAAAAGGGATTACATGCCTCCCTCTGTGTCCCTCTCCTCTGCCCAACTAATAGCGGCAATTGGATCCATCCCAGATGGAGCTTATTCTATACAAGACTATCATCCAGAACGGCAGCAAAGTCGAGCTAAGCTAGCTGGCATCCCATACCAGTAAGACTTGCAAGCTGTGTGACCTGGGGCAAGCTGCCTAACCTCTCTGTGCACCCCCCCTTCTTAGAGAGTCACAACAGGCACATCAAAGGCTCAGATAAGGCTGAACTGATGCCACTTGTTTGGGACCCTCTGGGTTCCAGTGAGTTTCTTCAGTGCAGGAATTCTCACAGCCTTTCACATCCGTGTTTGCACTGTGAATTTCCAAAAGGGGGATGTTGCCTATATTATATCACACCTCACTTTGATCTTGGGGCGTCTTGGTTTGGGAATTTATGATCATGACGATGACAATGATAAATAGTATTTAGGGGGCTCTTGTATGAGGTTCCAGGCTAAGCACGTACACAGATGAACACATTTATCCTCACAACAACCCCGTAGGGGGCTAGTATATCATTCTCACTCACTTAAGAGGTTCCGGAGACTCACACTGATGGGCAGGTGGGCTGCCTCTGTGCTTGTCCCTGTGCTGTGGGCTTTCCTGGCTGAAGAGCTTCAGGATGAGCTGATCTCTCAGACCCAGTTTCTCCTCTGACCGCCCAGCCTGAGCCCCAATCCCTGTGGTCAGCAGCCTTCTTAGCACTCCATGGGATGCTTCCTGCTCCCCGAACGCGACGTGGCCAAAACTCAGCCAAGGCTGCATCCTCTCTCTTCCCTCCCCCTCTCACCCGACAAACCATCTTTGCCCCTTTCTTTTCTGGTCTCAGTGAAGGGTGGTCCGTGTTCACGTTCTGCGGCTGACAAAACAGAGCACCACAAACTGGGGGCTTAGACAACAGAAATCTATTCACTCCTGGATCTGGAGGTCAGAAGTCCAAGGTCAAGGGGTCAACATGGCCATGCTCCCTCCAGAGGCTCTAGGGGAGGCTCCCTTCTTGTCTCTTCCAGCATCTGGTGGTGATGGCTTGTAGACACATCACTCCAACCTCTGTCCCTGTGGCCACAAACCCTTCTCCGTATAATTCTTCCTTTTTTTTCTTTTGGCCACACCATGCAGCATGTGGGATCTTAGCCCCCCAGTGGGGAATCAGACCCACGTCCCCTGCATTAGCAACATGGGGCCTTAACCACTGGACTGCCAGGGAAGTCCCTCTCTGTGTAATTCTATTTTTACTTCTTATAAGGACCTCAGTCCTATTGGATTAAGCTCCCCCCCTCCCACATCAAGTATGACCTCATCTTCATTTGATCACAGCTGCAAGGACCCTATTTACAAATAAGGTCCCATCCACAGGTACGGGGGATTCAACCTATCTTTTTTTTTTTTTTTTTTTTTTTCTGCTGTGGCCTCTCCCGTTGTGGAGCACAGGCTCCAGACGCGCAGGCTCAGCGGCCATGGCTCACGGGCCCAGCCGCTCTGTGGCATGTGGGATCTTTCCGGACCGGGGCACGAACCCACGTCCCCTGCATCGGCAGGCGGACTCTCAACCACTGCGCCACCAGGGAAGCCCCAACCTGTCTTTCTGAGGACACATTTCAACCCACGACAAGTGGCCTCTGTGCAGTGGCTCCACCCAGGAGCCTGGGAACCTCTCTCACCCCGTCATCCCTCATTTTCCACCAGTCCCCACGCCCGTGGCCCCACCTCCCTCCCCACCTGCATCCAGGCCCTCATCACCACTCTGCCCACATCACTGCCACTGTCTCCTCCTGAGGTTATTTCAGGTGAAGCTATTTAGAGGCTCTCTGTGCTCCAGATGCAGCTCAAAGCTGGGGATGCGGCAGAACAAGGCTGAGAAGTGACCTCTGAGTTCCCCTTCATGGGGGTGATTGACATGCTGGCAAATCAACACAACATATAGTGCTGAGCTGTGGCTTGTCTCCGGGGAAAGTAAGGCAGGACGAAAGATGAGAGGAGCGCTAGTGGGGGCGGGGAGGGGCTTCAGGGTGTCAGGAAAGTCCTCCCTGGGAATGGGGGCGGGTAGCTCCCCAGGCAGCGGAGACAGAAAGAGAAAAGGCCCTGAACTGGGAGCAAAGCAGGATCCTGGGAGGGGCAGGAGTTGAGATGGGGGACGGACAATTGGGTGTCTGAGGCCAGGAAGCCAGGAGGAGGAGTTTATAGTTAATTCAGAATTCACACGCGACGGGAAGGCTCTGTGGGTCTGATGGGACTCGTTCTCCTGTTTCTTTGGGAGGGGAGCCATCCACAGGGAAGGACTGTAGAAACACTACCTGGCGTCCAGAGCATCTTGGGGTGACTCGGATGGCGCAGCCGTGTGGGTGTGAGGAGTGGCTGGATGGGGTAACACGGGGATCGTCTGTACTCCTCGCTTCCCTGAGGTTCTGATTACGTGCTGGACACCCATCTAAGAGATAGGTCCTGTTATCCTCATTTTACAGATAAGCAAACTGAGGCCCAAAGAGGCTCGAACATTTGTCCATGTAAACCGTGCAAGGCCGGAATTCCAGCTGGGGCAGGCTGGCTCCAGGGTCGCTGCCCTTTATGGCCCCTGAGGGGCTGATGGACAGATGGGGTAGAGGCCAGCAGGGGGAGGGCCAGAGGGGCCTCTGGGCACTTGGCCACTGGGGGGCGGGTGGTGCCACTGACAGAAATGGCAGGAACCCCCAAATCTAATCACCTCCCCCCTCCCCCCACAATGTAAGAACCCGCCAGCTCCCCAGTGCCTCCCGTGGGCATCCAGATGCCCTTGACCTCTGAGCCCCATCCGCACTCCTGTCTATTCTGCCCCAGGCAGCACCTCTTGTCACTCTCTGATGGACGATGATGCTCTCACTTCTCAGCCATTCCCCACGCTGGTCCCCAGCCTGGAGGGAGCACCCCGCCTTCCCGTCTCTCCAACCTTTTCCTGGTCAACTCCTGGGTGGCTGTCTCAGTGGAAACACCACTTCCTCCGGGCAGCCTTCCTTCATTCTGAGATGGGATCAGGTGCTGGGAACTCACCCCTGACCTCGTGGCCTCTGTCTTGTCTTCCCTGCGAGGCTGCACCTCTGTGAGGGAGAACGGGGCTCTCTCAACCCCTCTGGGCCCCCTGCAGCCCAGCGTGCGTCAAACCCCTGCACTCACAGCCCCGGGAGTGATGAGCACACCAGCTGAACGTCTAGTGCCGGTCCCGTGTGGCCAAGGAAGTGACTGGTGATGGTTTGCCGACAACGTGAATGGAAGTTTGTGCTGGAATCCCATCCAAGTTGGCTCCTGCCCCGTCACGTCTCTGCTGTGTGACTGTGGCTGGTACCTCACTTCTCTGAGACCCAGCTGCCTTGCTTCTAGAAGAGGGGCAGGAGACCTGCTTCTCAGGGCTGCTGTGAAAATAAAATCAGATGATTTGATTATGTTGCCGGCACACGTTGGGAATGCATTTATAACGGGCAGGACCTGCACCTTCCTTTCACCCTGCTGTTTCTGCCTCCAAATGACTGAGCCCCGGAAATGTCAGGGAGAAAAACAAAGGTCTCCCACATCTGCCTCCTCCTCCTATGATGAGGCTGCCTCCAGAAAATGTCCCCTCTGTGGTCTGGGACAGAGTGGTCCCCGTGCCAGGGTGCACGGCTCTTGTTAGAGGCGTTTGCCAAGCTGTGGCACCCAGAGTACAGACCCCAGCCGCGTGATGAGCAGATTCCTTTCCTGTGGCCGCTAACATAGACCTAATTCCCTCACTTTGGGTCCTTTCGGAGTTGAGTGGGTTTAACTGCCTCCGTGCATGTGCCAGGGCCTGGGCACTCAGCAGTTGCTTGAATTCAGCTGAACTGGAGGGTGATGCTCTAAACGTGTTACCCGCTGAGGGTTCCAGACATTGACATCCATAAGAAACTGCCCTTCCTTTTCCTTCGATCATGGTCCTCCCCGCCTGGAGAGTCCGGGGCCCCTCTGGAGTTTGTGGTCTCACACCAGATGAGACATTAGCTTCAGGTATCCTGGTGGAACAGTGGCGCGCAGGAAAGCGAGGTAATAAAGGATGTCGTCTGAAATGGAGTGTGATCTTCCCGGAGGCGGCAAACGAGCCCAATCAGAGAAGTCATCCGGCTGACAAACTGAGCAAAGTGACTCAGCCCCACTCAGACCCGAGTCACCCAGCCGGCATCCTTCTTCCCCTGGGTTCTCCACGGGACACCTGCAGAGTATAAATGAACTCACATAGGTGGAGGCGGCTGATAAAAAGCCTCTTTTCTGTGCGCCGGGATGACGCAAAAACGGCTTTGATCTCTTCATTCTCAGGGGTTGAAACCTTAGTAGGAAGCATTCATCACATGGCTGGTCAGCTGGGGACGCCCAGCCTCAGTCGCCCTGCACCTTTTTCCAGATGCTGGAAACCACATCCAACAGCTCTCAGCGGGGTGGATGAAGTCGGTATCAAAAATTTCTTTACCAGGAAGCGTTTTTGGCTCGAGGGGTAATGGACGTACAGGTGAGTCTCTGAGTACGAAAAGTTAGGTGATGGCTTGTTTCCCAGGGCCGGGCCACGGCGGTCCATCACCGCCTGCTCTGGAAGCCCGCACGCTCCAGAGTGTGGCCCCAGGACCAAGCAGGCAGGCCTCGTCCGGCTCCGGGGCTTTGGGGTATGCGGTTTTGCCACTGTCCTGACATTCTGGCGGGAAGGTCTTGTGAATCACGAGAGATGGGATCTTTCAAAAATAACCTGTGTGTGGCTATGGTTTGCAAAGTGTCTCGACACTGCCAGCTTTTAATTAGCTGTGCCTTGCCGTTGGGGACTTATGGATGACCACTTTGCAGGCTGCAAGTGATGGTTTGAGTCACCAGGAGCAGCAGCAAATGCAGGATGATGGTGTTTGAGGTGGAGGGGGCCCTGGGTCACCTCGTCCAAGACTGTCTTTCACAGATAATTGGTCTCAGCCCCAGGAGGGACAGGACTTGCCAAGCTCAAGCAGGGAGCATGTGGCAGAAAGAGACTCCTGATCACGTCCAGAGCTGCGTCCTGAAATGCCTGCTGCCCATCCTCGGGAGCAGAGAGGCACCTACGTGGGGTCATCCACAGTTCCTTTAGGGTCCACAGATGAGGATGGTCACCATTAGTGCTAAGCCTCTAGTACAATGTTGAATAGAAGTGGTGAGAGCAGACATCTTTGTTTTGTTTGTACTTTTATTTAACTTGCTATTTTCTGTTGGTTGAAGGCCTATTGATCCACCCCCTGTGACCCACCCCCTGCCCCATTACCTTTCGCTGGGGTGATCAAATAATAGGGATATGAAGGCTGTCCCTTGAACCCACAACCTTTGTCGGGTACCTGTGTGTGGGTGTGAAGTGGCTTTGGTTTGCATTTTCATGAATGGCTAATGGTGTTGACCATCTTGTCCTGTGCTAATTGGCCATTTGTGTATCTTCTTCAGAGATATCTGTTCAAAGCCCTTGACTATTTTTGTAATTGGTATCTTTTCATTGTTGAGTTGTAAGTGTTCTTTACGTACCTGGATGAAAGTCCCTTATCAGATACGGAATTTGCAAATATTTCCCTCCATTCTTTGGTTTGTCTTTTAACCTTCTTGACGGTGTTCTTTGAAATATAAAAGTTTAAAATTTTGATGAAATCCAATTTACCTAGCTTTCTCTTTTGTCACCTGTGCTTTCGGTGTTGTATCTAAGAAATCATTGCCTAATCCAAGTTATGAGATTTGTAGTTTTGGTTCTTACATTTAGGTCTTTGATCCATTTAAGTTAATTTTTGTATCTGATGTGAGGTAGGGGTCACATTTTATTTATCGTGCATGTGGATATCCAATTGTCCCAGCATTGTTTGTTGAAAAGATTATCCTTTCCCTATTGAATGGTGTTGGCACCCTTATTGAAATCAATTGACCATAATGTAAAGGATTATTTCTACACTGTGGATTCTATTCTATTGATCTGTATGTCTATCCTTATGCCAGTGCCACACTGTCTTGATTAAGGTAACTTTGTAGGAAGTTTTGAAATCGGGAAGTGTCTGTCCTCCAACCTTTTTCTTCTTTTTCAAGATTTTTTTGGTTATTCTGGTTTCCTTGTCTTTCCATATGAATTTTAGGATCAGCTTGTCGCTTCATGCAACAAAACAAAGATGCAGCTGGGATTTTGATAGGGACTGCATTGAATCTGTAGGTCAATTTGGGGATTATTGCTATTTTAACAATATTAAATTTTCTGATCCACGAACTTGGGACGTCTTTCACTTAAGTATTTCTTTAATTTCTTTCAATGGTGTTTTACAGTTTTCAGTGCACGAGTTTGTGCTTCTTTGTTAAATTTATTCCCAAGTATTTTATTCTTTTTGATATTATTTAAATAACACTGATTTCTTAATTTCACTTTTGGATTGTTCATCACTAGTGTATAGAAATACAATTGATTTTTTGGTATTTTTTTAATCTTGCCATCTTGTTGAACTTGTTCTATGGTCCCCAACTTACGACGGTTCAACTTATGATTTTTCCACTTTAAGATGGTGCAAAAGTGATACAAGTTCAGTAAAAATTGTACTTCAAATCTTGAATTTTGATCTTTTCCCAGGTTAGTGATATGTGGTCCCATACTTTTGTGATGCTGGGCAGAGGCAGAGGACCACAGCTCCCAGTCAGCCCTAAGATCATGAGGACAAACAACTATTCTGTGCTCAATCATTCTGTTTTCACTTTCAGTACAGTATTCAATAAATTACATGAGATATTCAAGATGTTATTATAAAATAGGGATTGTGTTACATGATTCTGTGCAACAGGAGGCTAATGCAAGTGTTCTGAGCACATTTAAGGTACGCAAGGCTAAGCTATGACGTTGTTAGGTTAAGTGTATTCAATGAATTTTCGACTTGTGATATTTTCAACTTCCAATGGGTTTGTCAGGTTGTAACCCCATCATAAGTTTAGGAAGAACTGTAGTTTATCTGTGTGTGTGCAGCCATGTATTTTTTAGGATTTTTCAGTGTGCAAAATCACGTCGTCTGCAAATATATATAGCTTTACTTCTTCCTTTCCAATTTGGATGACTTTTGTTATTTTTTTCATGCCTAATCACCATGGCTAGAACCTTTAGTACAATGTTGAATAGAAGTGGTGAGAGCAGACATCCTTGTTTTGTTTGTACTATTATTTAACTTGCTATTTTCTGTTGACTGGAGGCCTAGACACTGTGACGTTCAGGTCAGTGGTAGGCTCTTGTCCAGCAGCATGGTATCCCTCCAGGACAGGACTGGTTCTGTCTCTAATCCAGTTAGCTTATTCCAACTTTTATCTCCCAATGTGTGTATTATCCTGTTCCTCTAATTCCTGCTGGACCAGATTTACCATCCTTCTGGCTTCCTCATTCATGAGTAGATCTTTAAACACTTTCATTCCCCTGTTTTACGAGAGTCCAATTTTTCACACAAAAAAGCTGCTTTGACGGATGGATGATTGCACATGGCAGGTTTTTGTGAACCCAGTAGTTTGTGATCACATCCCCTTGGCTGGAACTCAGTCACCTGACCCCCTGGTGATGCAAAGGAGGCTGGGAAATGTGGTCTAAATGGGTGCAGGTTTGGTGCCAGGCATCAGTTCCTGCCACACTGCAAAGCCGTCTGCCCAGAAGTTCGGGAACCTAACTCTCGGGTGGAAGATGCTCGACTGCCATCACCCCCACCTTTCCCAGATCTAAGCTCAAGGGAGATGTTCTTACTTTCAGGGTGTTCAGAATAGAGCTTGGAGCCCTGGCATGGCCCCTCTTCCCACCCAGCCCTCTCCCTTATCCAGCCTTGTGGTCCTCCTGTTTGTGGATCGGGTCCTCTCCAGTGTGTGTTTGGCACCAGGTGCTCTGGGCTGGGGTTGGTTGGCAGGAGCCAAAGTGCACACCTCAGTGGCTGGGAAGCCCACTCTTCTCATGAAGACCCTTTGTGAACAACAGCCTGGGGGTGAAAGGGTCCGTAGACCAAAATCATGCACGTGGGTGAAGTGACACGTGTCAAAGACTCCTGCGTGGGGAGGGGGACCCTGACAGGCAGAGGCTGTGGCTGACGGAGTGAAGGGCAGAGTACATGAGGTGAGACCGACCCATCAGCACCGTGAGTGTCGCAGAGCCGTTCTCCATCCATCATCCTTCGTTTTATTCCAAACCATAAAGAAGACACGTCCTTCCCATTTGGAAAATTTCATGACTCATCACTTTTAGGGCCAGCTATCCTAAAGAAGCAAACGAATGAAAGGAAAAGAAAAAAGAAAGAGACAGAGAGAGAGAAGAAAGAAAAAGCCAAGTTGCAAAGCTCTCATTTCACGTGACTGTCGGCCAAGAAAATAGTCCCCAAATGATCTCCGCGTTTCCCATAAATAATTGTAGAAAGTCCCAATACATTCATGGGCGTCAAGAGGCCCAAATTGTTTCTATTTGTAACTTCTCCTTTAAACCACCTCAAAATGTCACTCAGGCGCCAGAACTGCAGGTGACCGTCTTGAAGCGGGTGAAGGCTCCTTGGCACGGCACTGGTGCCTTGGAGGAAAGAGCTCTCTGCTCTGGAGGGTTTGAGAAGAAGTTTCTGGGGAACTTGCCCTGCACCATCACTGGTCTGAGGGGCTTGACCCTTTCCCCTTTCCCCTGCAAGCACTGATGTCAGCATCAGACAGAAGCATCCTCACATACCTCGAAGGCCCAGGTCTGTGTGGAGCTAAATGATCTTAGAAGAAGCGTGTCTGACCTGGCTTCCTAGGAAGGAGCTCACAGTCCAGAGTCACTGAGAGGACACATTCCTTTGGGGAATATGCCCAGGAGGGTTTCTGTTGGGGACACTACCTGGAGAGGCCACGTGGGACCCTGTCTACTTGATGGATTTTTTTTTTACCACTTTTCCCAAATGTGTGTGTGTGTATATATGTGTGTGTGTGTGTGTGTGTGTGTGTGTGTGTGTGTGTGTGTGTGTGTGTGTGTGTGTGTCAGGGCCAAGTAAGGAGAATGGTTGGCTCATGCTCAAAGTCAATGGATTTTGATAGATGTCTATCTCCACTGTTACCGGGCCACTTGGTCAGGACACCAGTCTATGGGGGGTTGTGGATGCAGGCTTAGGGGTGCTCTCAAGCCCCTCCCATCTGCAAAAAGTCTTTTTCTCCTTCTGTGTCAGCATCAGCCAGTCTGCCTGCCTCTCCTGCTGCACCAGGAGGAGACTTCTGAAGGCATCTTGAGCACCTAGGCTTTTTTTTTTCTTTACTGCCATGACAGCACCTGTCTCTCTTGCTTCTCAAAACTTCTTTTCTCTGCACTTGGTGCCCTTGTTCTCCTGCAGAAACATACTTGCCTTTCACTGTAAAAAAATCTACGTGTTTTTTTCCTCCATCCTTGAGGTTGTCTGTGGTCACAGCTATCAGTAAACCATAAATCATCTTCACATCCCAGATCTTGAGTATATTCCCCTAGCCAGTGGATTTATATGAAACTGCAGAGTAGCCTTGACCTAATATTCCAAAGAAATCTCTGGGATATTACAGATAATCAGAAAGCATTTTTTATAATGGAGAACTCACCACTTCTCAGAGAAATTTCACATGGGAACGTCAGCAGGAACACCGCCAGTGCTGTGGCTGTTTCTGTCTTTTCCTCCCTGTCTCTCTTCCCTTCCACTAACTTTTGGTGGCAGAGGAGTGACGGAGGGGAGCAGAAGATGGTGGTGAAAGAGGGGGCCCCAGAGAGCAGGTGTTACTGAAGCAAAAACAGGAAGCCAACCCACAGGCAGGAAGTCTGTGGCCCCTCCTTCTCCATCTAACAAATACGTACTGAGCATAGTTCAGCCTCACCACCCATATTTGTCTACACAGCATTAAAAAAAGCAGGTGTCACACCTGGATGAAGTTTAGCCTTGGAATGTGAGGGAGGCTGGCCACTTGAGTCACTTAAAGAAGGACCCTGGATTGCAACCCCAGTAAGGGTCATGTCTGCCTCATTCATCACCGTATCACAAGGCCAACTTCAATGCTAGTAGGTGTTATGGAACAAGGGAAAGAAAGGGAGTTTGAAGAGCCACCCTCAGGGCCTATTTTCTGGAGCCGTGGTTCCTTGTTTGCTAACACAACCCGGGTCCGGCTCAGGAGATTTTATGTGTCATTCACAGCTGATGCACTGGCCCTCCCACCCAGGCCCACGGCCAGCTGTGGCCTTAGCGTTTCAGGTCTGTGGGGTTTTGTATTAGTTGTCATTGCAATATAACAGACTGCCCACAGTTAATGGCTTAAAATGACACACCCATGTGTTATCTCACAGTTTCTCTGGGTCAGGGGCTCAGGCATGGCTTAGCTGGGTCCTCTGCATGGGGTCTCATGTAAGACTGCCATCACGACGTTGGCTGGGCTGTGTCTTCACCTGAAGGATCAGCTGGGGAGGAATCTGCACCCAAGCTCCTCGGTCATTGACAGAAGTCATTTCCTGGTGGCCGCAGGATTGAAGGCCTGGCTTCTTGCTGGCTGGAGGCTGGTGGCCGCCTTCAGGTCCTAGAGGCTGCCCACGATCCCTGGCCAGGTGGGCATGGGTCCCCCACCCCACTCAAGGGGAGGGGTCTCCCAAAGGCAGACACTAGGAGGCTGGAGATCACTGAGGATCTAACCTGGTTCTCAAGTAGCCAGCTGGGCCTCCTCTCCTTCAGGAAGCATCCCTACTTTCTAATCTCCCATAACCTCTGTGTTATGTGGAAATGAGGAGAAGCTTCACACCATGATTTCAGACAAGGGGCTGCCTTGGAGATTTCAGGGTGGGGTCAGCCAGGCATCTCCTCCAGACACTGAGCCAGTCCCCAGCAGGTGTGGCCCCCGTCCTGGGGGAAGGGGCATTCTCATGGAGGAGGCAGATGACAGGCAAGTGTGTCAGTACAGGTGGAGGTGGTGTCACGAAGGAAACCAACGAGGCAACATGACAGAGATCGGCTGGAGGGATGGCTCCTGGGACAGAGTGATTGGCTTCTCTGCAGGCAGCCCGGGAGCCCCAGGAGGCTGTGCTCGTGAAACCGTCAGGAGTGGCTGGCCTCAGTGCACACCACTTCCTATCCTGCAGCCTTTGCACTTTTATCTTTCAGCCCCAGCAGCACAGAGAAGAACAAACCTGACTCCATATCAGATCTATTCCTTTATCTATAACCCTTGTGCTCTGCTGCCTGTGCTGAGTCATGCAGGCTCTGTACCTTTTGCAAAAGAATGTTGCCTGTAGCCTGAAATATACAAGAGAGGCCATTCTCAAGGCTCTGACCTTTCAAGGTAAAACACCTTTGCCTTCATACAGAGGTAAAAAGTTGCAGAAGAGACAGTTGTCTTGTTGGAGATTTACAGGAACATCGTGACTTGACCTGTGGACAGCTGCAAGAACGAAGGATTCTGGCACCAAGAAGTGTGCAACAAGTAGCCACACCCCTTCCCCTTTTAGTATAGAACAAGCCTGAATTCTAACTCAGGTGACTTTGGGACACTAGTCCACCATCTCTCAGTCTGCTGACTTTCTGAATAAGGTTGCTATTCCTTCCCCAACAACTTGTCTCTCGTTTTATTGGCCTGTTGTGTGGCGAGCAGTATGCTCTTGGACTTGGTAACAAAAACACCCATCTGACCAGTTAGTGCAATGATGCAAGTCTTTTACCAGCTGAAAGATCCTTCTGCAGCCCATGGCCTGGACCCGGGAAGGTGAGCAGAGGGGGTCCCAGGCTTTGCTGCCGTCACGGCCTCGCCTTCCTGATGATACCTTACCAGTGTGCGCTCAGACTCCCTGGGGCTACTGACCATTCTCAGCAAAGAAAATTTTCTGTTTAACATTTTCTACTTCCCAGAGACTTAAATATTTTTAAGGGACCTGGGCAAGAAGAGCCCAGATAAAATGATTCTCTAGTGATAAGGTGTCAGGTCCTGAGAACACAGCTGGGAGGGAGATTTTAAGCCAAGGAGCCCTCTGACCGCTCATGCTGTACCTGGCACTGTCCACAGTGGGCACTTTGTGTTGGATACCTCTTTGCAGCTGGCGGGAGGATGTTCTGATCACCTCCTGATCACCCCTGGTAGAGGAGGGACCCCTGCCCTAAATGCTATAGGATGGCTGAACTCACAACACCCAGCCTGACAGATAAGCTCAAATCAGTTTATTAGTCACACCCACAGCCTGGGAGAGGAGGACTCCCCCCACCCCCAAATTGGGAGCAGGGTGAACGGGCAGGGGTTTCACAGTGATGAGAGGGTAGGTAACCCCTGTTCCTGGGGCAGGATGGGATTGGTTATTTTTGAATGATTTCACAGCTGGCAGAGTTTGAGGAACAGGCGGGTGCAGTTGGTCTGGCAGGTGGGATACTTTCCTGCTGGGTGGGGGGCATATCAGGCAAGAGCAAGGGCATCGAGGTTAGGCCTTGGGAGCCCTGTGAGGCTCGGAGCTGTCAAGGGCAAACGTGAAACTTTACGTCTCACATCACAGGGTGGCTGTTCATTAAAGGTTGCTTAACAGACTTCTGGCCCCTACCCACCAGGTTCCAGCAACATCCCCCTTCCCTGCCCCTTGTCCAGTTATGGCGACCAATAAAGTCTCCAGATATCGCCAAATGACCCCAGGGGAGCAGGGGGCAAAATTGCCCTCAGTTGAGAATCATGAGTGTATGTTGACTCTTTTCTGAGTTGATCTTAGTTATACGGCACTTAAAATTTTTAAAATTTTATTATGTTTCTTTTATATTTTAAGGTAAAGTTTACATGCAGTGAAATGCACAAAGCCTAGTACCATTCAGCAACTTTTGACAAATGCAAACGTCCATTGAACCCACACCCCTATCAAAATATAAACTATGTCCATCACCCCAGACTATCTCCTCATATTCATGCCCAGTCCATTCTGATCCCAACACCAACGGCTGGAGGGCACTTTCATTGGCTCTCGGCTTCCTGCAGGTGGAAATAAAAGCTCCTTCCCAGCTTCATCCCCCATGAACCTTGCATGTGTCTTGGCCTCACCCAACGATCTGTTATGGTCTTAAACACATCACAGCTTTTCTGGTTTCAGACCCCTTGCTTCTGTCAGCCCTCCTGCCCATCTCCATCCCCATCTCTCCCAGTTCTACCCTTCCCCAAGGTCCTGGTGACCTTCATGGGGGCTGGCTGACCTCCACCAACCCCACGATAAACCCTCCCCACTTTGAATTCACAGAGCTCTCTGTCCCTTTAGCCCTAGGACATTCTGTCTTAGTGAAAATCTCCTGTACACCTGCACGGTCCTCAGAGGCCTCATTACGGGGTTACCATTCATTCCACAAATATTTTATGGAGCCCCACGGACCGTCAAGCCTTGTCTTAGACACCAGAGTCATGGAGTGTTATAATGAATGTTTACTGTCTCTGTCAGCGGACAGGCCACCAAGTGCTGGAATTCAGGGGCCTGGGCATTTTAATCTCTGTATTCCCAGGGCTGTAGTAGTTGCCCAATAAATGCTAACTGAATGAGTTGTCACCCAAGAAAATAATGCGGAGGGGTGCAAAGAAGAAAAGAATTTACTGGAGTCTTAAGAATTGCAATTCGGGAGACACAGAGTCAAGTAACCCAAAAGAGCATTCCAAGGATGAGAAAGAGTCAGAGGTTTATGAAGACAAAAAGGCATGACTGAGGCCAGTCAGAAAATATCTGTCCTCAAGGAATCGTGCACCGTCTCAGGGTGTGGGTCTGACGAGTAGATAAACTGTCATGAGTTTCCGGCGGATGTTCTGATGACTGCATCAGGTCAACAGGTCAGACTCCATCCCTGCCGAGCCCCTTCCTTAGTGGCTGCCTTTGGGAGTGCTTGCTTAGCAATACTGGCCTCATTTTGATTTTCTCTTCACAGAGTGAATGAGCCACCTTCCGCAGACCTTGGTTGTGTGTCCCCAGACCTCTGGGCTTTCCTCTGGCTGTCCTTCTGGTCTGAAGAGCCCTTTGAAAGTCTCGCCTTCTTCTGAAGCCCATCACAGATGCCATGTTTACTGTGGCATTTTTGAACACCGTGGTGCTGCCTTTACTGCAGGTAATTGCGCACGTGACTTTTCCCTGCTGAGCTGAAAACTCCTCCTGGGGAGCACGACCCTGCACATCTTTCTACTCCTGCAGTGTATAGCCTTCGGTCAGCCAGGCCAGCTGAGGTGACTGCAGGCTGTCCTGGCTGAGCTGTTCTCTGGTCCTGGGGCCTCATCAGGACCCCGCCCTCTTCTGAGCCTCACTCTCCCTTCTCTCTTCAGCATCAGAGGAACAGCTTGGGCTCTGAAGTCTCCTGAACTGGGACCTTCTGCAGGAAGGTCTTTAGGGAACCTGTTCTGTTATCACACAGCCCTTCCTGTGGATTTTGGTGTCACATTAACTATTTTTAAGACAAGATCCCACTGGGGTTGGGGTGGCCTGGGTGCGTTCCCAGGTGGATTTCTGCCTGACCCTTTTGGAGGCGGTAGCTTTCCATGAACTTCCGGCCACGCTGTAACTGCCTCGGAGCAACCCCGCCATGCACGCGTATAAACACAGCTAAGTTGCCTTTTAGGCTGACTGCAGGTACTGGGCCTGAGCCACAAATCTTCCATCGAATATTCTCGGTTATGGCAACGCAAGGCCCTCCGTCTTGTTTTATCCCCGTGATTAAGGAGGAGAGTTGCAGGGAACTAAAGGGAGATTTAGTGCTTGTTCCCTAAATCAGCATTGTGGCTTCATATAAAACTAAAGGGGGAAAAAACCCGGTCTTGTAAACATTTTTATTTGCCAAGTTAAGCCGCCCTCTACCCCCCAGGGACACAGGCATCCCAGCACTTAGAAGTCGGCTCTCTCTCAAACTTGTTTGCAAGAAGTTTCTAGGGAGAACTTTTTAATAAAGGGTTCGCCGAACAAGACCCATTCAATTTTCTCCAATTATACATGAAAAGTAACTTTTGCTCACTCTGTAGTTTTCTTCTTTGCCTTGGGTCTTTTGAGGGCTGGATTTAAATCCAAGCCTGTACAGGCAGAAGAAAAAGCTTTGTGGTCTCTTTGCTGAGGGTGGCTTACAACAAATTAGAAAGAAATGAAATATTCCCGCAAGAGTCAAGTGCCTTTATTGGGTCTTCCACATTAACAATTGTATTTTTATATTTCATATTGCAAGGGTGGGTGAACCGTCTTCCAGAGCTGAATCATAGAGTTTGTTTACTTTTGATGGAGATTCGAGTTGGGATTCGATGCAGGTCTTAGAAAAAGCTGAACCAGCTCCTAGTCCTGTAACTACTAGCAGTGGAATAAGGACCAGGCAAAGCAAACGAGGCAGCCTGGGGGCAGAATCTAAGGAGATGCTTTTCTCTGGTCTGAGCAGGTGGCAGCCCTGCACATACTCAGCCCTTGGAAAGAAGGCCTCTAGACAATGAGGTGCCTCCTGCCTCCCCCCATCCCGCCCTGACCTCAGTCTGACTGATTGACAACTCAAATATGTACTCATTCTTGGAATGCATTCCTGGGGAGTTTGATTGACTCGTTAATTCAAGCCAAGAGCTGATTTGATTTTCCTTAACTCCATGCAAATCACTTGGAATGTGGGGAGACAAAGGGCTTTCTCCTAATGGATTGTGTAGAGCCTGGGGTGAGATTGAAAACAACTCCTCCACCTGTGTTATAGGTTGACTCGTGTCCCTCCCAAATTGGTTTGTTGAAGGCCTGACCCCCAGGACCACAGATGTGACATTGTTACTGAACTGAGCTTGGGTCTGTTCACCCAGCGCCACGCAAAGCCCATCTACTGACACCAGGTGTGGTGAAGGCAAGTGCAGCGCTTATTGCAAGGCGCCCATCACGGGGCCAAGCAAGGAAAACGGGCAGCTCAAGCTCAAAACACACCAATTCCTCCTCCGTGGCTTTCAGGGAAAGGCTTTTAAAGGCAGGGCGAGGGAGAGGGTCTCAGGGTGCATGATCAGCTCCTGGACCTTCTTCTGATTGGTTGGTGGTGAGGTAATCAGAAATCAACATCATCCACCTGGTTCCAACAGGTCTGAGGTCTACGTGCTGGTGGTCAGCATGCAGTTAACGTCTTCTACCCAGTGGCGGTTTCAGTATCTGCAAAGCAGCTCAAAGGACACGGCTCAGAATATGATGTATAGCCCTTGAGGAGAAACTAAAAGTCCTTGACTTTGTTGAGTGGCTAAGCCATTATTATTTTGTCTTGCTTGACTGTTTTCCTTTCTTTCCATATTTTCTCACTTCTCGGATTAAATTTGTTCTTTAGAACTCGGAGAAAGCCTTGGTGGTTAAAGCTTTTCTACAGACAGGAAACAGGGGACGCCGCAGGGTTCTGCTTGCATTCAATCGTATTTGGAAATAGGGAGGGCATACTGGAGAAGGATGAGCCATAATGACTGGTGTCCTTATCAGTAGGGGAAATTTTGGACACAGACAGGCAGACAAACAGACACACAGACACAGACACACACACACACACACACAAGGCAAAGTAAGGATTGGGATGATACTGTCACAAGCCAGGAAATTACCAGAAGCTAAGAGAGAGGCCTGGGACAGCTCCCTAGCAACTTCAGAAGGAGCATGGCAGGCTGCTCCCTGCTGACACCTTGATTCTGTACTTGCAGCCTCCGGAACAGAGAGACAATAAATTTCTGGTGTTTAAATCACCCCATTTGTGTCCCTTTGTTATGGCAGCCCTGGTGAACGAACACAATCTATTAATCCAGAGGAATCTCTGTGCTCCTACCCTGTAGATCCTGCTGCAATGTCTCTTTTTAATGGGTTACCTGTGCGCAACTTTATTTACTCTCTTTTGATTGTACCTGCTTTAGCGTCTTTGAGCTGTCAGATTCAAGCCTGTCCTTTTAAGATGAGTAATTCCAGCAGTGAGTCTCTGCTGCTTGGCTTGGGGTAGGGAGGGAGGTCCCATTGGAAAACATTACATCAAGGCCCGTTTGCAGCCGTTCTGGTCTGAGTCCACAGGTCATGCCTGGCCGGTTATCCTTCAGAGGTAAAGGAGTTTAATCTTCTCTGCCAAGTGCTGGGTATTTTTCTCCCAGTGATAGTTTGGCAATGCCACATCAAAGGCAAGGCACTGCACAGAGGGAGCCATAGCCTTGTGCTCATTAGAAGGTAGCATGTTTCCAGAAAGCTCGTGTTGGGGAGAATTCTCTAAGCCCGTGGTGGCATTTACGGTGCTCAGGAAGCATAATGAGAACACTCAGCAGTGGAAATAGTCCATTTGCATATTTCTCGGGATGCGATCACGTAATGCAGGGAACCTAGTTGCTGATGAATGCCATTTAAAGTTCATACCTGCGTTTGTTGCTCTGTCATACTTTAAATTGAAAACGGGGCGTGGATACAGGATTGGGGATCAGAGTCCACAGAAACTGCTTCGTGTCCTGGTCAGCTTCACTTCAGGAGCTCGCGATCCTGCGCAGACTGTTTTCTGTGCTGTTACTCCAGGCCCTGGAGCCATGATGAGGACTCAGCAGCTGAGCACCTGCCCCTCCACATGACAAAGACCCACACCCATGGTCTATGTCTCTGGATCCGGTTAAACCACACCTGATGTGTTCATGTGAAGATGCCAGAGGCCCTTCTGTGCTGAGAACATCGTGCTCAGGTCTCACACTGGAAGTGACCTCAGGATGCCTTTCACTGTTTCAAATTCTTTTTTAAAATTTTTATTTTATATTGGAGTGTAGTTGATTTACAATGTTGTGTTAGTTTCAGGTGTACAGCAAAGTGAATGTTATACATAGGCATCTATCTCTTCTTTTTCAGATTCTTTTCCCTTATAAGTTATTACACAATATTGAGTAGAGTTCCCTGTGCTATACGGTAGGTCCTTGTTGCTTATCTATCTTATATAGAGTAGTGTGTATATGTTAATCTCAAACTCCTAATTTAAAAAATTCTTTTTCTTTTAATTTAATTTTTATTTATTTATTTTTATTGATGTATAGTTGATTTACAATGTTGTGTTACTTTCCAGTGTACAGCAAAGCAATTCAGTTATACATACATATGTATCTATTCTTTTTTCAGATTCTTTTCCCTTATAGGTTATTACATAATACCTGTGCTATACAGTAGGTCCTTGCTGATTATCTATTTTATATATAGTAGTGTGTATATATTAATCCCAAACTCCTAATTTATCCCTCCCCCCTTTCCCCTTTAGTCACCATAAGTTTGTTTTCTATGTCTGTGTGTCTATTTCTGTTTTGTAAACAAGTTCATTTGTATTATTATTATTTGTTTTTAGTTTCTACACGTAAGTGATATCATACGATATTTGTCTTTCTCTGTCTGGCTTATTTCACTTAGTATGATCATCTCTAGGTCCATCCATGTTGCTGCAAATCAAATTCTTTTTCAACACCCGTCTTCTGGACAGTCAGACAGATGAGCAGATGGACCAGTGTGACCTGGGAGCAGCAGAGATGACCCAGACACGTGGAGAATAACCAGAGCACCTGTTCTGGCTCTGGGACAATCCCATCGATTCCTAGAAGTGTGGCTCGCCTAGGACATTCATATACCATTGGAGGATACCTTTTCTGGTGTTTTTTTAAGGAGGTGAAGAAGAATCTGAGGACATAGAAACTCAACACTCTGGAAAATCAGGCTCTGAATAATTAAGAGTCAGAAATAATAGCAGAGGCTGCCTTACAGAGCCTCTGAGGCGTGGCTGGCCCCTTATCTGGACGTCATGCTGTCCCGTCCCCATGACAGCATGCACGTGGGCTCTTGGGCTGTCCTCACTCTGCGGACCAGGAGATGGCTTCTGAGAGCCCTACAGTGCTTGTCTGAGGTCAAGCTGCTAGAAAGCGACAGAGCAGGAATTTGCCTCTGGTGTGTCTGTGTCCAAACCTTAACACAACTTGTATCCAGGTCCTGGGGCTGCCACAACAAATTACACGGACTGGGGGGCTTAAATAACACAGACTGATTCTCTCACAGTCCAGGAGGCCGGAAGACTGAGCAGAAGGTGCCAGCCAGGTCTTGCACCCTCTCAAGGCTCTAACGAATCATCCTTTCTTGCCAACCCCAGTTTCTTTTTTGATTTGATGGCCATCCTTGTGTCCCTTGGCTTGTAACTGCCTCACTCCAAGCTCTGCTCTGCTGTCATGTGCCCTTCTTCACCCTGTGTCTCTGTGTCCAAATTTCCCTCCCTTTATAAGGACACCAGTCACTGGGTTTAGGGCCACACTAGTCCAGTAGGACCTCATCTTAACTAGGTTACATCCTTAAAGACCCTGTTTCCAAAGAAGGCTTGTTCTCAGATGCTGGGGTCAGGACTTCAGTACATCTTTTGGGGGGACATAATTCATGACACTGCCTAATGCCTCCACCTCACTTCCCCTTGAGAAGGAGGTTTATTCCAGAAAGCAGTGGATGTGTTGGAATTCCCATCTCTGCCCTCACCCCCATCCACGCCCTGCCCTGTGAGCCATTCACACTGAGCAGCTCCAGATGTGGCAGCCAGCCTGGCACAGTCCCCTTGATGCTGGGTGGTTTGCAGCTGAGGGTGAGTGTGGGAACCTGGGCTGCTCATGTGGGGAGTGGATGTGGGCTTTGGCGGGGGGGGGGGGGCGGGTTGTAGGCAGATTTGGGAGGTCGGGGCCCTGGGTCCAGCATGTGACTGGGGAGTCTTCCCCAGGCCTGATTTCCCTGAGACCTTGGTCCGACATTTCAGGGTTGCTGTGAAAACAAAAGCTACGATAGTTGACCCCCAAATGACCCTATAAACCAGGATTCCCAACCCTGGATGGAGATTAGAATCACCCAGAGAGCTTGGAAATGTCCTGATGCCCCAGCCACGCAAACCCGTTAGATTCGAGTCTGCCAGCAAGGCTGTTTGAAAAAACCCCGGCGGTTCCCGTGAGCCGCCGTGGCTAAAGATGGCTGCAAACCCCAAAGCCACAGGCAGGCTCGGGGAGGGTTTAGGGTACTTGTAACCCGCAAGGGGGTTTGTCTACGAAAGGCCTGGGGGTGGTGGCACTGGGGGAGGAAGACACACAGGAGAATAAGCCAGCCCTAAGACATGTGGGGGGCTGAATGGTGGCCCCCCAAAAGATATGTCTACCTCTTAACCCCCAGAATTTGTGAGTGTGACCTTATTTGGAAAAGCAATCTTTGAGATGTAATTAAATTAAGAATCTTGAGATGAGATCACCCTGGATTACCCGAGTGGGCCCTGAATCCAAAGACAAGTGTTATGAATTGAACTGGGGTCCCCCAAGGAGTTATGTTGGAATCTTGACCCCTGGTAACTCACAATGTGACCTTATTTGGGAATAGGGTCTTTGCAGAGGATATCAAGTTAAAATGGGGTCTTTAGGGAGCCCTGATCCAACATGACTGATGTCCTTATAAAAAGGGGAAATTTGGACTCAGACCAGCCAAGAGAGAAGACAATGTGAAAAAACACAGGGAGAAGACAGCCACATGACTGGAGCGACGTGTCTGTAAGCCAAGAGATGCCATGGATGGCCAGTGACCAGCAGGGGCTGGAAGAGGGAGGAAAGATCCTCCCTGGAGCCTCCAGAGAGAGCACGGCCCTGCCCATGCCTTGACCTTGGACTTCTGGCCTCCAGACTGTGAAAGAGTAGATTTCTGTTGTTTTCAGCCACCAAGTCTGTGGTACTATGTTAGGGCAGCCCCAGGACACTCACATGGGGCTTTCTCTCCTGACGAAGGTGAGCAGAGGGCCGGTGAAATAGTGCTGGCGGAGCCTGGATGATTCTGCTGCCTACAGAGCTGTGAACTCTAGAAAGCACTTTTGTAAAAAAAATTTTTATTGGGGTATAATTGATTTACAATGTTGTGTTAGTTTCAGGTGTACAGAAGAGTGAACCTGTTATGCAAATACGTATATCCCCTTTTTTAAGATTCTTTTCCCATATAGGCCAGAGTATTACAGAGTATTGAGTAGAGTTCCCTGTGCTATACTGACACATACACACTATATAAAAAATATATATATAAAATAATTAAGTAATAGAAAATGCTTCTTAACCTTTCTGAGTTTCACTTTCTGTCTTAAAGTGAGATTAACAATGGGAACCTATATCAGTGTCCCGGGGCTGCCATAACAAGCCACTGCAAACTGGGAGGCTTAGACAGCAGAAATGTGTTTTCTCGCAGTCTGGAGGCAGAAGTCCCAGATCAAGGTGGGGCAGGGCCGGTTCCTCCCAGAGGCATCAAGGGAGAGTCTGTTCCAGGCCTCCCTCCTGGCTCCTGGGGGCTGCAGGCAATCCTTGGCTTGTGGTCACATCATCCCAATCTCAGCGTCCGTTGTCACGTAGCCATCTTCTCCCTGTGGCTCTGTCTCCTTTTCTTATAAGGACACCAGGCGTATCGGATCAGGGCCACCTCAATGACCTCATCTTAACTTGATCACATCTGTTAAAACCTTATTTCCAAATGAGGCCATATTCGCAGCTGTGGCAGGTTGGGATCTCAATATGTCTGTTTGGAGAGCACAGTTCAGTCCACAACAGGACCCTTCCCAGGGCTGCCGTGGAGGGTGAGGAGTAACGCAGAGCATGCACGCTGCGCACGGTGTGTCAGTAGCCATCACGGCCCAGAGCATCTCTCCGTGCTGCTGCCCTCGGGCTGGGCTCATGGGACACGGCTCCTTCCCCCAGGTGCTCCAGACTGGGGGTCCCTTCTGGGCTTAGCCAAGGCAGGAATGGAGCAGAGGCGGGCTGGGTGGGACAGCAACCCTTGGGGCTGCCGCCCCAGCACCCCCAGTTTCCCTTCCCTGAAGACTCTTCCTTTTCTCCCTCCCTGACATTTTGCCCAGAAACCCCACGTGGCAGGTGTCCTGAGCCCACTTCTATAGAAGGGAGGCAATCTCCGTGTCCACCCGGGAAGAGATGGTGCGGCTGGAGTTTGAATGCATGTCCATTAACCCGGGTGTTCGGGGCCCCAAGAATCTGGTTCTTTTGGAGACACTGGAGTCGAGGACCCTGAGGTTTAAGTTTGCCTGGGGCACCTGCGGGGGTCACGTCCTCATTCTCCTTAGCAGCAGCCCAGGGCACCGAGTGGCCTCTGAGTCGGAGAACTCTGGATGAATATCTTTTCTTGGACCTGCGGCCTCCTCCCTCGCCTCGGAGCTTGGGTGCTCCTGCCTTGACTGATTTGGGAAGGAGGTCTCAGCGGAGGGGCTCTGGTGGAGGGGGTGGGTCACGGGCCCCTGACTCTGTGTGTGTGTTTGTGCACGTGCGCGTTTTCCTGGGAAAGGCACTTGTTTTCCTTCATCCTCAAGGGGGCCTTTGATGCCCCAGAAAGTTTAAGAACCACAGCCTTAGGAACAATCTTTGAGTTTTATGCCACATAAAGTCATCGTGGTATGCTGATAAGACTATAAATGCAAAACCCTGCATACAGATCCATAAATGATGAGTCATTTCCGATCTTGCTTGGGCCTATTCACTGACCTTATCCCCGGATTGCCTTGTGTTTGTGGGAGCAGCTCAGAGGGGCAGGATGGAGATGAGCTGCCAGAGGACAGCTAGGTTGTGGTCCTGGCTGGACCCCGCCTTGACCAGCTCACCTTCCCGCTGGGCTTCACCTCGATCATCAGGGACCCCAGTGCCAGGCTGGGGCTCCAGTCCTGCTCTGTCCCTCACCAGCTGGGGCACTGCATTCGTGTCTTTGGGCTGCTGTAACAAAGTGCCACAAACTGGGGTTTTAAAATAACAGAAATTTACTCTCTTCTGGTTCTGGAGCCAGAGTCTGAGATCAAGGTGTCGGCAGGGCCATGCTCCCTCTGAAACTGTAGGAGAGGGTCCTTCCTGCCTCTTCTGTTTTGCCCACTGGTTTGGTGTCCTTGGCTTCCATCGGCACAGGGCGTTCTCCCTGTGTGTCTCTGCTTTCATGTGTCTGTCTTCCTATAAGGACACCAGTCATGTGGGATTGCGGCCCATCTGACTCCAGTATGACTGCATCTTAACTAATTCCATCTGCAACGACCCTATTTCCACCTAAGGTAATATCCTGAAGCCCTGAGGGCGAGGACTCAGCACATCTTTTTGGGGGGACTCGATCCTACCTGTAACAGACACATTGGGCAAGTTACTCAACCTCTCTGGGCCCCCATTTGCTCCTGTAAAATGGAAATATAGTGGCAGCACCTGCATCAGGGCTGTTCTGAGGATGAAAAGAGTAGATCGATGCACATCTTATGTAGTGAGTGCTATGTAGGGGTTCACTGTTACCAGACATGCCACACCTGGAGTCCCGGGACCCTCAGCATCAAGGACAGTGAGGTGGAGGCTGTGCTAGGTGCAATTCTCGCTTGTGAAAAGTTCAGAGACCATGTGGATGCAGGAGGGTAACCCACTCTCAGGCGGATCAGGGGCCTTGCTTATCCATCCACACCGTTGGTGAGAAAAGCGTGGAGAAATGTGCTGATATTTTCAATATGTACAATTTTTTTTTTTTGGTGGCTTATCTTTCAACACCTGGAGTCAGTGGAGGAGAATAAAAGATGCAAATTTCCTGAGAGCTTAAAGGGTTGGGAATTCCGCCTCAGAGCCTCCTGTACTGTGTTCCAAATTTAGCGATCCTACAAACCACCCGGATGGGTTGTGGGCAGATGTCCTCCAAGGAGAGCCGGGGCCAGCTGCCATCCTTGTCTGCGTAGCATCTGACAGTCCTAAAGATGCATTGGGTCTAAGATGGCTCTGACTTCACCCACACATAGGACTCATCAAGGTGCCTTTGAGAGGGATGCCCAAGGATTTGTTTATTTTGCAGATAACAAAGGACACAGACTACTGTTTTTTTTCAGGATACTCCAATGTGTTAGCAAAAGATATTAAAGTTCCCTTTTTATCTCCATGATGCCTAGAAAAGAGCCTTAGTTTTATTTTCATAATTCATTGTCGTTATTGCTCCAGAAGAAACCATGCAGGTGCCCGACCTGTGATTTGAGCCTCCCATCCGAGTCAGGCCCTTGAGAATGAGCCTGCTGGGCATTTGTATCGTTCACCACATTCTGCTTCTCTTCTATTTACTCCCGTGTGGGGAGATTTCACTTCCTGGCCTCTGTAGTTTAGGGGTGGCCATGTGACTTGCTCTGGCCAAGGAAATGTGAGTGGAAGTGATGTTTGGGGAGAAGCATTTAATTGCTGGCTCCTAAAGCTCCAGCCCCCACTGCCCACCTTGGCAATCTGCAAAGCATCTCTGGACGGGGATATTGCCGCGCCAACCTGGGAGGATGGCGGCCCTGGAGAGGTGCTGGTGACTTTGCAGGAATGAGAAGCGAATGTGTGTTACATCAGTGACATTTTGGGTGGTGGTTATTGCAGATATCCTAGCTTATCTGGATGAATGCACTGGCTTTATATATTTTCCAGAAAAGGCATATAAGCGAAGAGGCACAGAAGAATTTGGGAAATGTAAAGTCTAGTTCTGATTTCAGGAGGTGAGGGTAGCCACCAACCTTCTGTAGTGGGCTGAATAATGACCCCGCCGCCCCAAAGATGTCCCTGTCCTAACCTCTGGAACCTGTGGATATACGACCATGGTAAAAGGGACTTTGCAGATGGGATTAAGTTAAGGATCTTGGGATGAGGGGATTATACTGGATTATCGGGGTGGTCCAATACCATCACATGGGTGCCTGTAGGAGGGAAGCAAGAGGGTCAGAGTCAGAGGAGATGTGACAGCAGAAGCAGACTTTGGACGGGTACATTTTGAAGATGGAGGCATGGCCACAAGCCAAGGAGTGCAGGCAGCCTCTAGAATCTAGAAAAGGCAATGGAAGAGATCCTCTCCTGAGATCTCCAGAAGGAACGCAGCCCTGCAGACACTTTGGTTTCATCCCTGTAAGACCCGTTTCAGACTTCCGACTTCCAGAATCGTTAGATAATTCATGTGTGCTGTGTTAAGCCACTCAGGTGGCGGTAATTTGCTTCAGCAGTGATAAGAAATGAATATGCCCTGCCTGTGCTCGTTCTCAAGACTTGGAAAGTGAGGTGAACCCGAAGAGGTCAGAGTCAACGCATTCCAATGTGCAGATGTATATTCTGGGAAGTGGGGGAGAGTGAAACCACGGCTGAGGCCTCTCGAAAATGAAAGTTCAGCTAATTGAACACTTTCACATATTAGCACGTTCAGTCTGCTGATGAACGAAGCCGAGTGGCCGCAAAATCATGCCGAGATTATTTCCCTGAGGTTATGGGCCCTGGGGGGGGTTGAAATATAATATATATGTATAAATATTAGGGGAGACTACATTTAGTGACTAATTTGGGAATTAATCTGGTGGCACATAATCACCAGGGTATCCAGTGTCAAAGACTGCTTTAGAATTAGACATCATTTGAATGCTTTTCTCCCGTAATGAACACTGGTGAGAGGTCACCAGGAGCAGAGACCTCAGTTCTAATAATGACCGCCAAGAGTGCCGGGTCAGAAAACACTCCAGAGGGTGTTTTTAATTTCAACTCTGCCATTCATCCATCCACAGAGCCCCCTCATCCGACTGTCCTTGCCATGACATTCTGTGTCTTCAGCCCCCTACACACGGAGACATAAAGGACAACCCTGAGAACTGAGGGCAGAAACACCTTGAGGTTGGGAGTTAGGCATGAAGGCGAGCAGGCCCCTGGAGGATGCAGCCAGGGTGGGGGAATCACGGTGTCACCATCAGGGCTTCTGCACAGCTCGAGGCTCTGTGGGGCCTGCAGGATTATCGACGCTGCCGGGTAGCCGCTGCTCTGAATTTTGGCATCTTTGTCCCTACTTGTGTAATTGCAAGTTGCAAGTGTAGCAATAAAGTGTGTTCACAGATAGACCCTCTGGGATTACTCGGGGATATTAAACTGGACTCATGGGGAGGTGATGAGGTGCCCCAGGTGGGTAAGCAGAGGGAAGTGGTGGCCGATGGACGTCGGGGCCACTGGAAGGCCGGTAAGGATACCGTGTAGGAAGCAGGAGGGCTTGGCCGGTAAATCTGGCACTTGCTTCAGAAAGCGGGGGCTTCAGGGTCCAGCCCAGCCTTCCTCACTGCAGGTGCGACCCCCTGAGCGTTCATGCTGATCAAACACAGTGCTTTGCTGACGACCCAGATGACAGGTGCACGGTGCTGGCCCCGCTGGTCTCTGCTGGCCAAGTTGCCCCCAGGGATCGTGCTGGGAGATGGGTCTGCAGCAGTGCTAACAGACGCAAGATGTAACTCCATACAGAATTTTAGGTCCTTCCATTGAATTCCCGTGAAACGGAGACACTTGTTACTGACAACGGACAAATAAGGAAGACACGCAGGGTCTCAGCCCCTGACCAGAGTTGGTCTGAGGCATCTATCACCAGACCAGGCCCTCATTCTCTGCCATTTTAAGAAAACTTTCAAGGGCTTATTCAGTCCAGTTACTTATTATTTGTTTTTAATTTTTTAAAAAATTAAAGTACAGTTGATTTACAATGTTTAAGTTGTACAGCAAAGTGATTCAGTCATACTGCGTTGGCCAAGACATTCGTTCAGTGTTCTCCATAAGATGGCTCTAGTAGCACTTAGTTGTCTTTAACCTCATTCAAAACAATTTTGTTAGATTGCATGTGACAGCTGTCATATCAGCATGCATTTAAAAAAAACTTATCAAAGTTGGTGAATTTTTGTGTAGCAATTTTAATATTGAAGAGGGAAGAAAAAAGCAACATTTTCGGCATACTATGCGTTATTATTTCAAGAAAGGTGAAAATAAAACTGAAGCACAAAAAAAGGTTTGTGCAGTGTATGGAGAAGGCGCTGTGACTGATCGAATGTGTCAAAAGTGGTTTGCGAGGTTTCGTGCTGGAGATTTCTCGCTAGACGATGCTACACTGTCTGGTAGACCAGTTGAAGTTGATAATGATCAAATCGAGACTTTAACTGAGAACAGTCAATGTTATACCACACGGGAGATAGCAGACATACTCCAAATATCCAAATCAGTGTTGAAAATCATTTGCTTCAGTTTGGTTATGTGAATCGCTTTAATGTTTGGGTTCCACGTAAGTTAAGCTAAAAAAACCTTGACCGTATTTCCACATGCGATTCTCTACTTAAATGTACTGAAAACGTTCCATTTTTGAAACAAATTGTGATGGGCAATGAAAAGTGGATACTGTACAATAATGTGGAATGGAAGAGATCGTGGGGCAAGCGAAATGAACAACCACTGACCACACCAAAGGCAGGTCTTCATCCAAAGAAGGTGATGTGTATATGGTGGGACTGGAAGGGAGTCCTCTATTATGAGCTCCTTCTGGAAAACCAAATGATTAATTCCAACAAATACTGCTCCCAATTAGACCAACTGAAAGCAGCACTCAACGAATAGCTTCTGGAATTAGTCAACAGAAAATGCATAATCTTCCATCAGAATAATGCAACACTGCATGTTTCTTTGATGACCAGGCAAAAACTGTTACACCTGGGCTGGGAAGTTCTGATTCATCCGCCGTATTCACCAGACATTGCACCTTCGGATTTCCATTGATTTAGGTCTTTACAAAATTCTCTTAATGGAAAAAATTTCAATTCCCTGGAAGACTGTAAAATGCACCTGTAACAGTTCTTTGCTCAAAAAGATTAAAAGTTTTGGGAAGATGGAATTATGAAGTTGCCTGGAAAATGGCAGAAGGTAGTGGAACAAAACAGTGAATACGTTGTTCAATAAAGATCTTGGTGAAAATGAAAAACCAAAGGAACTTAAAAACTTAAAAACCAAAGGAACTTTTTGGTCAACCTTATCTATATTCTTTTTCAGATTCTTCT
Source organism: Grampus griseus (assembly GCF_964374135.1). NCBI lineage: Eukaryota > Metazoa > Chordata > Mammalia > Artiodactyla > Delphinidae > Grampus > Grampus griseus. Next base: position 180,744,662 of record NC_139017.1, on the reverse strand, counting down.
CTATTATAGGTTATTATAAGATATTCAATATAGTTCCCTGTGCTATATAGTAGGGCCTTGTTGTTTATCTATTTTGTGTATAGTAGTTTGTATGTGTTAATCCCAAATTCCTAATTTATCCCTCCCCCCACTGCCTTGGTAACCATAAGTTTGTTTGCTATGTCTGTGAGTCTGTTTCTGTTTTGTAAATAAGTTCATTTGTATCATTTTTTTAGATTCCACATATAAGCAATATCATATGATATTTGTCTTTCTCTGTTTGACTTACTTCACTTAGTATGATAATCTCTGGGTCCATCCATGTTGCTGCAAATGGCATGGTTTCATTCTTTTTTATGGCTAAGTAATATTCCATTGTACATATGTACCACATCTTCTTTATCCATTCATCTGTCAATGGACATTTAGATTGTTTCCATGTCTTAGCTATTGTGACTATGCTGCTATGAACATAGGGGTGCATGCATCTTTTTGAATTAGAGTTTTCTCTGGATATATGCCCAGGAGTGGGATTGCTGGATCATCTGGTAGTTCTACTTTTAGTTTTTTAAGGAACCTCCATGGTGTTCTCCATAGTAGCTGCACCAATTTACATGCCCACCAACAGTATAGGAGAGCATGTTAACCATTCTTTTTTTAAAAAAATTTATTGAAGTATAGTTGATTTGAAATGTTGTGTTAATTTCTGCTGTACAGCAGAGTGACTCAGTTATACATATATATATATTCTTTTTTGGTTAATCTCTCTTAAGCGTGCAGTTCAGTGGCAGTAATTACCTTCACCTTGTTGTGCAACCGTCCCCCCCAGCCATCCCAGGAACCCATTTCTCCTGCAAAACTGAAACTCTGTCCCCCACTATAAAATATTTAAAACACACATATGAGTGTAGAGAGCCGATTTTAACATCCAGCTGCAGGATTTAGCAGGCTGGACCTATGCTCACCAACTGATTATCGTGCTTTCTAATTTTGCATACATTAAATATAAAGGATTTGGGGGTGTCTTAATATTTAACAAAATGATATCATTTATCACCCTAAAACTTAAATTTTAAACTCAACATTAGGTTTTTAAAGGTTTGATCCATGTTGATACATCTCAGATTTTGTTCATTTATATGAGCTACAACAAAACACATCGTTTTATAAAAATTTCACAATTTATTTATAATTTTTGCTAATCTGGGCAGTGAGAGAAATTTCAGTTTTGCGTTAAGATGTTTTCCTGATTATCAGTGAGGTTGAGTGTGTACCTCAACTGAGATGCTCATATGTTCTTCTTTACTTGTCAATATTATTGGAATTAAGGGATTTTGGGATGTTGAAACATTCTTACCTTCCAGAGACATCCTTTTTTGCCATGAAATACAATCTTTTTACAACGATACACCACTACACTCTATTAGCTAATGTATTTAAAAATATTTTACATGTATCTTTATAGTTAAAATTGATGTATTGTTTTATCATTTTTGGAAGTTTTGTCACCAATATTACACTACTTTTATACAGTGAATTGGGTAGTTTTTCCTTCTCTTACAGTCTCTGAAAATTTTTATTATTATTTTTCAAATCTCAGCATAATTCATTCTTTGGTTTATTAAAAATTGCCTACAAACCATCTCTTCTTTGTGCCTTTCGAGGGAGGACGAGAGGTTTCTGATAATTGGTTTGTTTCTTTAATGGAGACGAACTTACCCAGATTTTTATCACTCTTTAGTCAGTTTTCTTAATTTTTCTATTGAAATTATCTAGTTTTTCAAATTTATTGGAAAATCAATGAAACTTTTGGAAGACAATAAGAGAAACTATTTTTATGACTTCAGGGTAGGGAAGAATTTCTTAAACAAGGTATAAAAATTAAAAGTAGTTATAAAGGAGAATACAGATAAATATGGCTACATTAAAATTCAGAATGCCTGTTCAGCAGAGAATGCCATAATGTGAAAATCAAGACACAGGAAGTGTCTGTGCCTGGAGGAAAGTACTTGTAATGTGAAAAGCGACAAAGAAATCCCACTCCTGAGCACATATCTGGAGAAAACGCTAATTCAAAATGATACAAGCATTCCAATATTCATAGCAGCAATATTTATAGTAGCCAAGACATGGAAGCAACCCAAATGTCCATCAACAGATGAATGGATAAAGAAGATGTGGTATATACACACAATGAAATACTATTCAACCATAAAAAAGAATGAAATAATGTCACTTGCAGCAATATGGATGGACCCAGAGATTATCATACGAAGTGAGGTAAGCCAGACAGGGAAAGTCAAATATCATATGATATCGCTTATATGTGGAATCTAAAAAAAATGATACAAATGAACTTATCTACAAAACAGAAGCAGACTCACAGACATGGAAAACAAACTTATGGTTACCAATGGGGAAAGGGAGGGGGAGGGATAAATTAGGAGTTTGCGATTAGCAGATACAAAGTACTATACGTAAAATAGACAAACAACAAGATCCTACTGTATAGCACAGGGAACTCTACTTAGGATCTTGTATGAACTATAATGGGAAAAAAAAGAATGTATGAAGAGCTCCTGAAGACCTGAGCTGGAATTTTCTAGAAGAGGAATACACAGTCCACTCATCTGAACAGGCACCTCATCTCACTGGAGGTTAGGAAAATGCAAATTCAGACGTGGGAGTGGTGCCTTCCTCCTTGGCAAAGCTCTGTGCTTTGGACCACAGCATAGATTGGTATAGAGCAAAAGACACTTGGATAAATGGCTCATAAGAGAGTTATTGCTACAAAAGCTTTGGAAACCCACCTGGCACCTTCTGGTGAGTGAGAAGACAAGCTGCTCATATCCTGGGGCCCGTATCTCCCTGGAAATAGGCCAGGAGACAGGAGAAGTGTCTCGTCCACACCAGGGAGTAGCACTGTCCACCCTCAACGGTCCCCCAGTGGGAGAGGGCGTGGGTCAGTTGTGGCACCTGCACATGGAGAAAAGTTGATGCAAGAATAAAAACCATCACATTCACGGTGGGGGTCCACTGCATCCACCACCCTCTCACGCTTCCCTGTGGGTGTCGGCCACTGTGATTGGGCAGGAGAAGTAAGAGTTGCAGAAGAAGTAAAGGGAGTAGAATGATCTCAATTATCAGACTCGGTGACAGTCTCTCCAGAACACTGTAGAGAACTGTGATAGAGGTCAGTCAGAACCATGGAAGAATTCAGGAAGTGTACTCTTAGTGTCCTTGGGCTGCAGTAATGAGTACTACAGTCTGGGTCACTTAAAGAAGAAAAATTTAACCTCACATAGTTCTGGAAGCTGGAAGTCCAAGATCAAGGTGTCAGCAGAGCTGGTGCCTTCTGAGGCCACGAGGGAAAGTCTGTTCCACAATCTTCCTTAGATTCTGGTGGTTTGCTTCAATATTTGGCAAAGATTCCATGACTTCTAAATAGGCATCACCCTGACATCTGACTTCATGTCCACATGGTGCCCCCTGTGCATGGGTCTGTGTCCAAGTTTCCCCTTTTTATAAGGATCACAGTCATTTTGAATGGGCCACCTTTCTCCAGTGTGAACTCATCCTAACTGCAAAGACCCTATTTCCCAAAAGGGTCATATTTTAAAGTCCTGGGAGTTAGAACTTCCACATACAAATTTGGGATGGACACAATTCAACCCATGACAGGAAGGCAGCAGGACATAAAATTCACAAGCAAAAATCAACAGAGATGATCACCAGCCCTAAAACCACCATCACAAAAAGAACCAACTGAACCCAGGTATATTTCAACTGAGTAATATAACCAGGATGGAGGGAAAGAGACTAAAACCAAAAACTACCTACAGGACTTTGACGATATACCTTCAGGGCAGGGGAAGAACAGCAGACCAACCTAGACCTCGTTTCGGGAGGTTTGGGTTTAGGTGGGAAGGGTGTAGCGATGTTGGAACTATTTTATGTGGACCATAGGACTGAGCGGGTGATAATATATATCGAGGGTCTGGGAGGCAGGGTTCTCTCTGCAAATGAAGGAAAAAAGAAGCAGAGAGTGAGGAAGGCGGGGAAACCCTGAAGAGGTGGACTGGAATTGGAGCTTTCTGTATGAACTCATGGGATACATACGAAAAAAATGATGGGCTATGTTGAAAGGGCATGGAGGTTCCCATTTGCCAAATCTGAGATAATAAGATCATCAAAGGAAATCAGAACAGCAGTGGACTATAAGTCCATGCTGATAATAAACAGACAAACAAATAGTTCAGGAAATACATAGGTCGAGGAGGAAGAAGGAGGGGACTTCCTCATGCTAGAAAGCAGGCTGATAAATATGGAGGGTGTTGGAGAACACAGCCACGATTTCACATCAATCGTGGTCGAGATTGGCTTGGGGGAGAGTCATCAATGGATGCTAAATAGGGATGGAGGTGTTGATGACGGTCAGGGCATGTGTGTGGTCTCAAAGTGCTCCACGGACTGGGGAGACAGTCTCCATGCAGTCGAGAAGGCAGACAACACCTGGGAAGTAATCTAAGCTGGCATCACCTGGAGGGAGGCAGGAAGACACCACACACCTCCGGAAGTGAAGTTGGAGAGGGCCACAGCATCATGTGGGTGAGATCCTGGCCAGCCTGAATAACCTGAATCTGAGCACGGGGAAACACCAGACAAATCCAATGTGGTCCGTCCATTGGGATCTCTGGCTCGTCTTCTTAAACAGTGTAAGTATCATGAAAAACCAAGTAAGACCCAGCGGCTGTTCCAGAGACGGAGACTAAGGAGGCATGAGCGTGTGACCCGGACCATGTACTGGGAAGGGGACAGGAAGTGCTATAAAACACATCACTGGTAAAACCAGCAGAACTGGAATAGAGACTGTAGGTTTGATAAAAGTGTTGTACCCACATTAAATTCTCTGAACTGTGGTTATGTAAGAGAATATCCTTTTCCATAGGAAATGCACCTCAAAGTATTAAAGGGCAAAGGGGCGTGATGTGTGCAACTTACTTTCAAATAATTCAGGAAAAATGAATATATATACATATGAAGGATGAGAAAAAGTGATGGTGGCAACATGTTAAAAATTGGGGCAACTGGGTAAATTGCCTATGGGAGTTATCTGTACTGCTCTTGCGACTATTCTGTGAGTTTGCAACTATTTCAAAATAAAAATTTTAGAAGATCATCATGTTCACCAAAAATGGGGCAAATTACAGAGTATGATAAGTCCATTACATAAGGGACTTCCCTGGTGGTGAAGTGGTTAAGAATCCGCCTGCCAATGCAGGGTACACCGGTTCGAGCCCTGGTCCAGGAAGATCCCACATGCTGCAGGGCAACTAAGGCCGAGCGCCACAGCTACCGAGTCTGCGTGCCACAACTATTGAAGCCCAAGCACCCTAGAGCCCATGCACCGCAACAAAGAGTAGCCCCTGCTCGCCACAACTAGAGAAAGCCTGTGCACGGCAACAAAGAACCAATGCAGCCAAAAATAAATGAAAAAATGAAAAAAAAAAGAGTCCGTTACATAAGATTCAAAAACCTGCAAAGCTAAAATTGCTTAGGGATTCATACATATGTATTAGAGTATAAAGAAAAGATAGCCCAGGAGGCACACGGAATTCAGGGAGGTGTGGGCTTCGGGGGATACAGAGGTGACAGAAGAGGGCAGGGCCACACTGTTATAACACCGTTATAGGTGATGCTCCTTCAGGTGGGTGGTGCGTAGACAGTGCTTATTGTATTACTATTCTTTAAGCTCTGTAGATACATTATATGTACTCCTTTGGATGTATGATATTTCATAATACATTTTTAAAAACCAAGAATGAAAGTAAAGCTATTATTACCCACTCTCCCATTTTTTGTTTAACAGATGAGGGAAACAAAGCTCAGTGACGTTTAGAGATTTGGCAGGGCTGGGATTTGAACCCAAGCCCGTGCTGTCTCCTCTACCTGAAGGAAGAGCACTAGTTAAGACAGAGGAAAGGAAGGGAATGAAACCCACTGGGCTGTTTGGAAAGGTATGGCACTCTTTCTCTTCTACCACGTCTTCCCTGGTGGGATGGCAGTGCCTGTGGCCAGGCCGCTTTGATGGGTTAGGGGGAGAGTGGCACCTAATCCCGTGTTCTCTGGCACCTTTCCCAAACCAACAAAAGGGATTTTAGAATCGAGTTCCCTCCAAATTAATTTAAATTAAAAAGTAGCCACTGTCGAGAAGGGTGAAGTTGGAAGATCCGGCCAACGCTGCCGGCTGTTGATAATGTCTGTGCTGGACTTTGCCAACTGATTCGTCCAGTGATGCTGGAACGAGCCCTAAAGGAGCACCATGTTCACCTGGAAAGAGGGAATCATTGTGGTTCCCCTGTTGGGACTTTCAGTCAAATGGCCAGATGGACCCACAGTTGTCATTATTTGCCCCGCGTCCTCTTGTCCTCTCACCAACGTAGGTCAGCTGACGATCACCAATGTCTTCCCACTTTTCCGGACCTGCATTGAGGCCCCACGTTTCTGCAGTCTTTCTCCTGTTGACAGTCAAATTTTGATCTGATAATTAGTTTCTAATTGGTATTTGCTTTCCAAATACCAATTTGGTGTGGTGGGCAACTGTCAAACAATTTGATTCAAATTCCCTGCAAGTCAGCTCTGCCTGATGTGTTTACCTCTGTTCCCTTCTTCCCCAGCAAAAACATATATGCATTTAAAAATAAACACAGGTGTTGAAGGAGATGTTTTGAGATGTTCTCTTGTACCTGACAGCTGTGCTTTCCATGGAAATTGTAGCAATTGTTTTCACTGTAATGGCACAGGTTTTCCTTGAAGCTTCCAAAATATTAGCACTTGAGTGTATTATTATAGAAACTTAGCACGGAGGGAATGTATTGTGGATTTATGGAATTGTAATAGTATTACAAGGGCTTATGGAATTGTGTAATAGTATTCTTGAAAGTCTCCTGGAATCAAAACAGATGATCTTTCTCATCAAAATGTTATCCTTATCGGGTTGAGCAACTTGGTGAAAAATGCTCATCTCTAAGGTACTCAGACATCTTCACACCAGCCTCCTACACCAGGGAGTGAATTAAACCCTTCTGTCCAGTCCTGGTGTCATGGACCAGACTGTGTACCGGGTGGGTCAGACACACGGTAGGTTTCAGCTACTTCAGAAGTTTTGTTTGTTTTGTTTGAGAACAGCCACAGGAAAGGAAGATGCTGTTTTCCCATTCAGCTGCATTCACTGGCAGGAAGAGAGAAAAAATAAGTCAGCAGCTGGGGAGGGAGGTCTGAGAGTAACAGCAGAGTTCAGACCGGCCCAGCCCCTGTCACAGTGTCCCCTTGGGCCTGTCTCCTGGAGACTAAAAGCGTTTCTCTGGCTGTATTTTCAAAACGTGGGGGCCTTGGAGAAGTGCCTTTGGCTCTTGAGCGGAAAGATAAAATAGAAATCTAATAACAGTGCACAAGCCTGGACCCCTCATGTGGAACCAGCAGCCAGGAGCTGCCACCAGGGTCCATGGCTTCCAGATAAATGGGTTTAAAAAAATTGTTCTGTTTTGTTTTATGCATACAATTCAAGTGCAAGTCATCTGAAGGGCATGCAGAGCAGGCCCTGTCTTCCCTCTGGATCCCAGGAGCCCTGCAATTCTCTTCCCAGGTTTTTGGGTGTGAACTTCAGGAAGTCGGGGTGGCCAGGCGTGCGGCCATGCCGACTCTGAATCTCTTTCATTCACACAGCTCATATACACCACGCCTTCTGTCCCACTTTGCTCTTCATTCAACGTGGCCTTGGAGATCTTTCTGTAGCGAAACATACATATTATTATTATTATTATTGCATCATTAGTTTAATGGCGGCCAAGCAGTCCTTCATGTGGATGTACCACAATCCACCAACCGATCCTCTGCTGATGGACACTTAGGTTGTTTCCTGAATCTTTTGCCATTTCAAACAATATTGCAATGAAGAGCCTTGGACACACAACATTTTCCACCCTCGAGTGAGTAAAATCCAAAGCATAAACACCTGGAAGTCATCTCTGGTTGAAATGGTGTGTGCACTCCCCATGGCCCAGGGGAAGAGGGACACGCTTTGCCCAGCACACCTGGTGGGGGTGGGCAGGGCTGTGTCTCCATCCTGTGCTCTCACATGTTTGATCATTATTCATCTGATCACTGAAAAGGTACCTCTCTGGAGTTTTATTTTTGCGTTTCTCTAATTAGAAGTGAGGTTGAAAATCTTCACTATGTTTACCAACCACTTAATGATCACAGCAGCACCATTTACAACAGCCAAGGCATGGAATCAACCTAAGTGTCCATCAACAGACGAAGGGATAAAGAAGATGCAGTGCATATATACAGTGGAATAGTACTCAGCCATGAGAAATGAAACAATGCCATTTGCAGCAACATGGATGGACCTAGAGGTTATCATACTAAATGAAGTAAGTTAGAAAGAGAAAGAAAAATATATCACTTCTATGTGGAACTTAAAAAATGATATAAATGAACTTATTTAGAAGACAGAAGTAGACTCACAGGCATAGAAAACAAACTTATGGTTACCAAAGGGGATAGCGGATGGGAGGGATGGAGAGATAAATTAGGAGTTTGGGATCAACATATACACACTAGTATATGTAAAATAGATAAACAACAAGGACCTACTATATAGCACAGGGAACTATACTCAATATCTTGTAATAACCTATAATGGAAAAGAATCTGAAAAAGAATATATGTATAGCTGAATCACTTTGCTGTACATCTGAAAGTAACATAACATTATAAATTAACTACACTTCAATTTAAAAACTGGTTAAAAAATAATTTTTGTGTATATGAAACCTTTGGATATCCACGGTACTCTAAGTTTTTTGAAATCAGTCAATCACATCAATCAATGTGTCTGAATTCCTCTATCACAGAGCCTGCTACATAGCAGAAACTCAATAAATATCTGTTAAATGTGTGACAGAGACTATGTAGCAATTGAATGAGACTGGAGGTTAAATATACACAGGAAAAAAATAAAAAGAAGAAAGAACCACTTGTGCTGCCTTGTCCATGAACGGTCATTTCCTCTTCTTGCCCATTTCTCTGGGCAGTTGGTTGCTCTGTTACAGACCTTTAGGTGCCCTTCATACATTAAAGACATTAGCTTTACTCTGTAATATGAAGTATGTCTTTTTCCTTCCTTCTTTCCTTCCTTCCTCTCTCTCCCTCCTTCCTTTATTTCTTTTGTAATATTCATATTTGCTGCTGACATTTGTCTTTTTTGCTTGTGATTTTGGTGCTTCTTTTGCCTGCAGAAAATTTTTATTTTTATATAACCAAATATGAGTGTTTTCTTTTGTAGCTTTGGGTTTTATAATATACCTGGTAAAATCTTTCCTGCCAGAAGATTATACAAACAGTTATTATTTCCTGTTTTGATTTTTTATATTTACATTTTTGATTCATCTGAAATTACTTTAGTGAAATATATGAGGTAGAGATAGAGTTTTTTTTTTTTCTCCAAACAGCTGTCCACTTGTCTCCAGCCCCCATTTTCTCTAGCACTCGAGTTGGGACCAGTGACTGAGTGGTCAGTGGTCTGTGGGCAGAGCCTGGCACTTGAGAACTTTCTGCCCACTTCCTCACCCCTCTCTTTGCTCAGGCAACCCCGCAGACCACGTGTCCCAGATAGCATAGCTACAAGACATAGTAGGGCTGCCTGACCCACATGGAACACGGGATGGGGTGAGGGAGCTGGAACTCCTATGCAGTGGAGACAGATCACCTTTTCCAGAGTACCTGCCTAATCCCCATCCCAGCAGAAATGAATCGGAGTTGTAGGTGCTCCACCCAGTCAGTATGTTCTGTTCTATTTCATTTTATTTTATGTTAGTCATTCTGGTAGACAAGTAGTAGTATCTCAGTGTAGTTTTAATTTGGAAATCAATTTGAGCACCTCTAACGTATTTATTGCCACATGTGTATCCCTCATTCTGAAGTGCTTGTTCAAAGCTTTTGTCCATTTTTCTATGGGTTTGCCTTTTTTCTTATTCATTTGTGAGAGTCCTTTATATATCCTGGAAATGAGTCCATGTTGGATGTGTGTATAGAAAATATTTGCCTCCTACTCTGTGATTTGGATTTTCAATCTCTGATGGTCTATTCATAACAGAAGTTCTTAATGATGTCTAATTTATCTTATTTTTTTCTTTTTAATTACCATATTTGTTTTAAGAAATCTTTACCTGTCCTAAGGTCCTGAATTTGTTCTCTTATGTTTTCTTATATTTTTTGTTTTTTGATAATAAATTAATATTTATTTGAATACCTTTACCTTAATCATAAATATTTCTCTCCTTTGAATAACAAACATCTGAGGCTTTTAGTCATCCTTGTATTAGATTAAAATATAATATTTTCTTTTAGATGCTTTATTGTTTTACCTTTAATATTTAGAGCTATAATCCATATGGAGTTGATTATTGTATCTGGTGTGAGGTAAGATATTTGTTTTCCTAAATGGACAGTCAGTTGACTCAATACCATTTGCTGGCTACACCATCATTCTCTGAAGCACTGTCACCTTTGTCCTAAATCAAAGAGGGTGTGTGGGGGTCACTTCTGGACTTTCTAGTCTGTTCCATTGGCCCATTCGTCTATCCTTGACCCTGCACCCATTGTTTAGATTACTGTAGCTTTAGAATAAACATTGATATCTGGTGGAGAAGTATTCCAGTTTTATTTTTCTTCAAGTTTTTATTGGTTAGTCTTGCCCAATTTCATACAAATTTTAGAATCAGGTTGTTAATTTTCACAAATATTTCTGGTATTTTGATTACTATTACAGTAAATTTACAGATCATTTGAGAATTATCATCTTTACAATATTTAGTGTTCTTAATCATAGACTTGGTATGTCTCTATTCAGACCCTCAAACCACAATAAAAATGCCACCACATGTTTACATTTCTTTCAGTAATGTTCTGTAGATTTTATTATAGAAATCTTTGCACATCACTTGTTAGGTTAATTTCTAGTATTTTTTATTCCATTATAAATTATGTCATTTAAATATTTATTTTCTGTTTCTTGTTCTTGTAGAGCCATCCTTTTGATCTTTTTTTTATATTGGCTTTCTATACAGGAACTTGCTAAATTCACTTTTAATTCCACTAGGATGTATACTCTTTTGGATTTGCTACATACCCATTTATACCGTATATGAATAATGGGATAATATTTTGAATAATAATAAAAATGATAATAATTTTTTGTTTGTTTTGTTTATTTGCGTTATGCGGGCCTCTCACTGTTGTGGCCTCCCCCGTTGCGGAGCACAGGCTCCGGATGCGCAGGCTCAGTGGCCATGGCTCATGGGCCCAGCCGCTCCGTGGCATGTGGGATCTTCCCGAACTGGGGCATGAACCCGTGTCCCCTGCATCGGCAGGCGGACTCTCAACCACTGCACCACCAGGGAAACCCGATAATAATGTTAATAAAGGAATAATGTTTCTACCTTTCCAATCTTTTAACCTTTTATTTAATTTTCCTGCCTGATTACAGTGGCATGGACATTTAGTACAAAGTTGAATAGAAATGGTATTGGCCATTGTACTGGGTAGTGCCTCATTTCTAATATCAAGGGGAAAATTTTGAATATTTCACCATTAAATATAAAGTTTGCTATAGTACTTTTTTCTTGTGAGTAGTCTTTATCAGATCAAAGAAGTTTTTTGTTTTATTTCTAATTTTCTAAGAGTTTGAATTTTATTAAATGCTTTTATTTTGCATCCATTGAAATAATCCTGTATTTAACAAAATTCCCTTAAAGTGGAGAAGCGGGCTTCCCTGGTGGTGCAGTGATTAAAAATCCACCTGCCAATGCAGGAGACACGGGTTCGAGCCCTCGTCCAGGAAGATCCCACATGCCTCAGAGCAACTAAGCCTGTGTGCCACAACTACTGAGCCTGCACTCGGATCCTGTGAGCCACAACTACTGAGCCCACATGCCTAGAGCCTGTGTTCTGCAACAAGAGAAGTCACCACAAAGAGAAGCCTGCACACCGCAGTGAAGAGTAACCCCTGCTCGCCGCAACTAGAGAAAAGCCCACGAGCAACAACGAAGACCCAACGCAGCCAAAAATAAATAAATTAAATAAATAAATTTAAAAAAAAAACAGAAAAAAATAGTAGAGACTCACACTGAATGATTTTTGAACGTTAGTACATTTTTGCCTTCTTGGGATAGATTCCACTTGGTCACAGTGAATTACCTTTTTTATATATTTCTGAATTCAATTTGCTAATATTACAGTTAGGATTTTTATATCTTAGCTCTTGAGAGACCTTGACTGATAATTTTCTTTCTCGCACGCTCCATGTGGGTTATCAAGCTCATGCTAGCCTTAAAAAAAAAGTTGGGAAGTTTTTTTTCCTAAATTCTTCTTGTTTCTGCAAGTGCAAAATTGGTATTATTCCTTCCTTAAATACTAGAATTATTTATCAGTGAAGCTGCTTGAATATTGTTTGTGAAGAATTTTATTTTTTTAATATTATGTTGAAATATAATACACATACAACAAAATTAACTCAGTTTATATGTACACTTAGGTAATTTTGACAAATGTATACACACAGATAACCACAATGAAGATATAGAACATTTCTTTATGCCCATGGAGTCAGTCGACTGCCTCTAGGCTTGGGCAACATTGATATGCTTCTGTCAGGAGAGATTAGTTTTGCCTCTTCTGACATATTGCATAAATGGACTTGCACAATGTAATTTTTAGTGTCTAGCTATTTTTCCTTTACCCAGTATTGCATTTTAAGGTTCATCTGTGTTGTTGAGTTTATTAATAGTTTGTTCCATTTTACTGCAGAGTTGTATCCCATTGTATAACTATTACCATGTATTTATTTGCTCATTGACCTGTTGGTAGATATTTGGGTTGTTTTCAGTTCTTGGCCGTTGTGAACAAGGATGTTGTAAACATTCACGTCAAGTCATTTTGTGGGCATTGACTTTTATTTCTCTTGGATAAATACCTAGGAGTGGAATTTTGGGTTATATTGTAAGTGTATAGTCAAATTTTCAAGAACCTTGTGAGTACTGTACCAATGTGCTTGTATCATTTCACATTCGTGTTAGCTTGGATATCTGTCTGAGTTGCTACACGTTCTTGCCAACACTTGGTATTGAAACTCTTTTTACGTTTAACCATTGTAAATATGTGGTGGCGTTTTTTGTTGTGGTTTTAATTTGCATTTTCGTGATGACTAACAACGTTGATCTTTTTATGTACTTATATGACACCTGTGTATATATTTTTTAAGTGTCTGTTCAAATTTTTAGCCCAATTTTTAAAAAGTAGGTTGTCTTATATTAAGTTGTAAAAGTTTGTAAAAATATATAGATTCTGGATTCAAGTCCTTTTCTAGATAAAAGTATTGTGTTCCCCCCTCCACCAAAATACAGTTGTGGTTTCATGTTCTTAATAGTATTTTTTGAAGAGCATGTCTGAATTGGAAAAAATCAAGTGTATCATTTTTATCAATCTATGGTTTGTTTTTGCATCTTATGTAAGAAATTTTTGCCTGTCCTAAGTTGATGAAGATTTTCTCCAATGATGTCTTGTCTTAAAACTTTTATAATTCTAGCTAATATTGAGTTTTGGAGCCCTATGAAATTAATACACATCCTCTTCAGCATTTGGTATTGTCAGGTTTTCAGATTTTAGCCATTCTAATAAGTGTGTAATGACATCTCATTGTTGTCTTAATCCACAATTCCTTAATGGTATGTAATGTGAAACATCTTTTCTTATGCTTATTTTCCATCTGTATATCTTCGTTGGTAAGGTACTTGTTCAAATCTTTTGCCCAATTTAAAATTGGGTTGTTTATTTTCTTACTTTTGAGTTTTTAAGAGTATTTTGTATATTTTGGGTAACATTCCTTATCAGATAAGTCTTTTGTTAATGTTTTTTTCCTCTTGTGGCTTGTCTTTTCATTTTCAACAGTATCTTTTGCAGAGGATAAGATTTTAATTTTAATGAATTCCAACTTATCAAAAAGTTTTTTCATGGATTGTTTTTTTTGCTGTTGTATCTGAAACTCACCTCAAATCTTACGTGAGTTTTGATAGATAGTTTTTCCAGGAATTGGCCTTTTTTTTTTTCTTACAGTCTTTTCTTCTTAATTCCATCCAGTGAATTTTCCAAGAATTTTATGCATTACATTTTCAACCCTAGATTTTTCTTTTTATTTTACATCTTCCTATTCTCTCCTCATTATGTTCATATTTTCCTTTAAGTCCTCCCACATATTAATAATAGCTGTTTGAAAGTACTTGACAGATAATTCAAAATCTCTATCATTCCTGGGTCTGTTTCTAATGACCACTTTTTTTTCTTGGTTATGACTTAGAATTTTTTTGTTGTTGTTGTTCTTGGTCTAACTAATAAGTTTGGATTGAACTTTGTGAATTTTACATAGTTGAGTGCTGGATTTTGTTGTATTTTTTAAAAAGAGCATTGTGTTTTGTTCCAGAAGCCTGTTAAGGAACTTGAAGATGAGCTTTATCCTTTCAAGGCTAATTTTTAGATTTTTTAAAGGAAAGGTCTAGATTAGCATTTACTTTGGGTCTTTACTAATTTATCCCTACCTCTAGGTGTGGTCCTTCTGCATTTTCTGCTGAATGAACTTGGTGTTCAAAACAAGGGCTCTTCACATTGGCTCATTGGAACCAAAATTTTCCAGTCTTGTTTGAGCTTATAGTTGTCCAGTTTTTCTTTGTCTGACCTCATAGAATTTAATCCTGTGCATGTGAGGCTCTGTCTCCAGCCAAAGACTCAAAGGGATTCCTGTGCAGATTTTGGGAACTCCATTTTGGTATAACACCTTTGGTCCACAGATTCAATCTGCCTCATCCTCCCCATCTTCTGAGTACTCTGC